>NW_017275499.1:353635-464671 GCF_001594065.2 Cyphomyrmex costatus | reverse complement strand
GGTCCTATCCAGCCGCGCGCTTGCATTCGACGGTGGGCCGGGCGAATTTAAATATTTTTATAAATTAATATCTCGTTAACTATTACTGCAATCGTAAAATGATACAGGACTTTTCGACTCAGTATAGTATGTTCTACACACCCATGAAATATTATGCGGTTATTCTCAGCCACCCTGTATATATATATATACAGTATACACACTCACTCACAAAAAAGCGGTACTCTATAAATTTAAGAAAAATTTACCAAATTTCAAATGATCTAACTTGGTAAATAATGAAGATAAAAATATGTTTAAAACAGCAAAGATGAAGCTTGAAATGTCTACTTTAAGATTATTTGAATGGAATTTGTGCTAGGCTATTATTTTCAAAATGGCGAATGACAATGTAAGAACATGCAAAATTAATAATCAAAGATCCAAGATTTTGCGATGGTGCAAATCAGGTGTCGTTACTTAATGGGACACCCGATTCACACCTAGTGTAGGTGTTCGCGCGCGCGCACACACGTGGGAGTGAGAGAGAAGGGGAAGGGAGGGAGAGAAGGAGGAGATTAATAACAAATGTGTTTGTTAATTTGAATTAATTTTGTTGTTTACTATGTACAGACAGTCACTGGCTGTATTAAAAACAGCTAAACAGTTAAACCCCAATTTAATTACGAAATCATCGATAATGCTGGGGTTAGGTGAAACTGACCAAGAAGTCGAACAAACTATGCAGGATCTAAAGAATGCTGATGTGGATGCTATAACATTGGGACAGTATATGCAACCTACCAAAAGACACTTAAGAGTCATTGAATATGTAACACCTCAGAAATTCAAAGCGTGGGAAAATGTGGGGAATCAATTAGGTTTTTTGTATACTGCCAGTGGTCCATTAGTTCGATCATCTTATAAGGCTGGAGAATACTTCTTAACAAATATATTAAAACATCGGAAGAAACAGCAGACTGATGTGTGACTATATTATGAATAAATATGTTATGAATAAAAAATACGAGAATGTAGATAAATATTTAATTGAGACAAAATAGGAAATCAATATAAATAATGAATTTGGAAATACTGTGCGAAAAGAAATTCCATCACAATTTAATGATAGAATGATCTGAATAATAATACATGTAACATTACCGTTAATTGATTGATAATAAATGTTCTGTAGTAGATTTACAAAAAAATTGACATTTAATCTTAAAATGCAGATTTATTTGTAAATTGAATGCATAGAAAGTTTAAAATAATTAGTTTATACTAATTTAATCCGTATCCATGGCGATGGTGACTTGAGGATCCTGAGGACCTTCGTCAGCTGGTGGATCTTGTGGAGGTTTGTCATCTTGCACAACTGACTCGGTAGGTTTTCCACGTTTATCGTCGCCTTCAATCTGGGACAAGAACATAGCTGTCGTGGTTTCGTTGAGAATAGTGAAATCAGAATCCTTTCCTACTATTCCAATGGATACATTCTGAAACATGCGAAATAAAGCAAAATTTAATGTTTCAAATAAAATTTTATAATTTACTGTCCATAGCTGCACATACTATGTATATCAATAGCGTTTGGAATTTCCGTTTTGAAATTTTTAATAACCTATGAAAGATAACAAATAATATCACATAGAATCTGCACGCTGAAGCTCATAGTTGCACAAATCGTGTTACTAAAAGATGATAGATCAATGTGCGTGCTTACATTACTATGAGCTCGATCATGCAAATTATATGCGATATTACTGATTATCTTTAATAGGTCTTAATTCAAAAATTATTATGACCTTGACGTTCAAGATTTACTATTTGCTCTATATCCAGAATATAATAAAAAATATATATGAAAACGGACAATAAAGAGTCAACGCTGTAATTGGTGCATATTCTAAAATTAATAATTAATATTTTAAAAAACATAGTGTAATTAATAGTACACACACATATATATATATATATATACATAATTGTTTTTTTATTGTAAATCATGATTTTCACCACCAATGATAGTTCAAAAATAAGAATGTTTGAAGATTTATTTGTGTAACTACGGGCTATTAATTATATTGTTTTTTTAGTATTTATTAATAATTTTGGAATATGTATGCACCAATTATAACATTGATTGCCGGTTTTTTTTACATTAACTTTTTTTATTATTTAATCCAGATCCAGAATATATGCTAATATTGTATATCAAACAAATTTTTCGCAATATATTTAAATTATTTACAGATTTTTAATTATATTAGAAGCATTCAAGATCTAGCTTGACCGTAAAATAGCTTATTCCCATCGATATTGTATGTTATATAGGAGTTGTAAGACACCCTAATAACAGGATTTTATTTACAGTAGAGAACAAAAAGGCACGACTCTATTTTGTTCATAATAATTATTGTTTACATATTGTTCAACAGCATAATACATTTTTCACACTCACGTAATGTTTTGACAATCGTGGTACAATAAAAAAAATGGATAAATTTTACATAAAAAAAAAATAATGTAAAATCAAATTTTTTCACATAAAATTTATCTTTGAGTCATTTATAAAGTAAAAAAATCTATGCATTAACATGTTGTTTTACTGAGTATTCTCAATTACCAATGTAAGTACAAATATGAGCAGAAATAATTATCTATAGTGAAGTCTATATTGAGTCATACAGAATATAATTCATTTTAGAAACCTATTTTAATAAGATATGAATCAGATCAAATCTATACTTACCTTCACTGATAAATCAACTTCGTTAGGTAGAGTATCACGTAATGCTCTAAGGCCATGCTTAACTAACTCGTCAAGGTCGCACGATAAGAATTCATTTAGATGTTTTTCCAAATATGTTCTTGCACTTTGGGAACGTGCTCCTATAGCCATTGCTTTACAGTCGAAGTAATTTGCGGATGGACATGTCTGATATATATGTGGTCCTTTGTCCTAGGAAGTGATCATTATTAGAAAAATATATTTGGCATATATGCTGAATTAGATATTATTTTTAATAAATTCTCACATCATATCCAGCTACAAGTAAACCGACGCCGTATGGTCGACGATCATATCTTTGTGTGCACGTTTGCATTTTATTTCCCAGAGATGTAATCAGACGACTCACAGGTAAAGCATGGTCATGAGCATACTTGTAATTCAGACATTCAGTTCGCATATACCGGCTGCAAATAATAATTTACTATCTTAAGTTATCTTTTTTATTATTACTAACTGTACTATATTAGTTTTCCACAAAAAATCTATGATGTAATAATAACAGGTATTTGATTCCTGGATGTAGAGTTGGATGACTAATTAGAAATTTATTCCAAATTTTACAAAGCTATTTTATATATATATATATATATATGGTATATATAGCTATTAGACATATGCTATCAATCAATTAAATTATATTAACCGCCATTATGTATATACAACAAAACACTCTTGTTCTTACTCTCTCGTGTACAAACCTATATCTGTATGTACACCCTGTAGTAGTCATCAATTAAAGCTATCTCATAACATAGTAACAAATATTATAAAACATAGCCAAAAGATAAACATAAATAAAATTTTAAAATAATTTTTTCTTTTATTAAAAAATGTGTTGGAAATACTTATGCATAACGTATTAATATTTTTTATCAATTTAAAATAACTTTTATCTAAAAAACAGAAGAAATCAATAAACTACATAATGTGATAAAATAATGGATGTTAGATTCTTTTTGCATCTAAGTGTACATACAATAATAATAATATAGTGGTGGCAAACTTTGGTACAGTAAAAGGATTAAAACCATAATTAAAAAGAACATCTTATTACATACAAGGATATTGTATCTTTTAATTGAAATAAAGACTGGAATAGGAAAACCTCAGGAAAGAAAATACCTCAATATTCTTGCATCAGCTGTTAAACCTGAGATACTAATTCCCATGTGTTTATCTATCGGTATAATTTTCTTCTGATGAGCTGATAATTCTGACGATGCTCTTTTGAGTGCAATTAGAACAGCATGTGTTTTACTCTTAAGACCAACAGTAGCTGATCCTAGTTTCACAGCTTCCATAGCATATTCCACTTGATGTAATCGTCCTTGTGGACTCCATACTGTTACATCACTATCGTACTGATTACGAAACTAAGAAACATAAGAAATAATCAAGTTAATAGAAATTATTAATGGATTTAATATTAATTAATACAAGTCTTATTTCTCAAAATTGTTTTTATATACTATCCTAGTTGTGTACCATACTCCAAACAAATTTAGGTACTTTTTTTGGTAATTATATAGTTTAACTTTATTGATTTTTTAGATATAGAAGGGTAGGGATAAACTAAAAATATAATTATCAAATTATCTTAATTTGTATTTGGCAATGTATATAAATATATACATAATATGTCTATTTAATTGATCGTCTTGATGCATACTGTAGTATCAGCTTAGTACATCACTTTTTATATGCATTGCCGAAAAATTTAAGACAATTTAATTATATATATATATAACGTAAACTAGGCTATAATTATGTGTATTTCTACACTGCTATGTGCAAATATAAATAACCATAAAAAATAGTTATCTGATGTACAACTACTTTACAATAACTTTATTAAAATAAAAACATCGAAGCACGATGGATCAATAATAATTAATTGAGTATTTACCATTTGTTTTAGCAATCCTCTAAAATTAACAAACAGTAAGTATTACTCGATCAAACTCGCAGTTTCGTGAATCAACAAACGTGAGTACCAAAAAGTACTTGTCACCCTTGCTCACTCTTATATAGAGTCCTATATATAAAGAGAAGCGACATCGATGTCCGAGTTTCTGATTGGCAGTCTGATATGTATTCTGATTGGACATCCCCTCCTAAGTAAAGCAGCCATAATATTTCCTCCATTGGGCGCATTCAGCGGACTCAACAGTTGAGTGAGCGCTCGCTATTTAGGTGTATTCTTCCAGATCTAAAATTCTGATTGGATGATCTAAAAGAATACACCAATAACAGCGAATAATATATTGACGCTACCATGATTTACTTCTCTTTTAACCATTTAGATTTGCCGCGTAAAGCGGGGAGCACAGACTTTTGCATAACGCATAAACCATATACATAAAGAGTCTGATTGGTCCATTGACTCATGCATAAGAAAATGGGCCAATGAAATTCCTTTGCACATGCTCTATGCGTTATGCAAAAGTCTGTGCTCCCCGCTTTAATGATGACGTAATGATGACGTCAGCTGGCTGCAAAACTCATTGGTTGTCTGGAGCTATCATGCGCGTGAGCATACCCTTGTATTTCTACCATGCCATTAGTTACTACGTGATATCAAAATCAAACGTAGGTCTGTCTTTAAATTACTATATTATATAAACATATTAGGATACATATTTGTATTTATTGAAATGCGAAACGTATATAATAACCACATGTCGTTTTTATCAACACTATATCTGACGACACTTTATTGACGAAAGGTAAAATTATATTTACAAATTTATCTCTATATAATAATGTTTGATGACAGATTTCAAATTAATTGTTATTTCATTGGCTTAAAGATAAATTCTATACCATGCAGAGGTTATATCCGGTATCCGAATCCAAAATTTTGATTTTTTTGGATACTGGATCTTTTAATCTTGATACATTATTCGGTTTTGATTAAAATATATTGTACATGTTTTATACATTATTTTTTAACACTTGTATTTGTTTTATCAAATTAAAATATTTTTTACTAAATTGCGTGGCAAAAATATAAAACAATTAGCTTGCAGATAGCTATTTATATTAAATAAGAATTTATTACTTAAGTTTTTAATTAAGTTTTCATTATAGATCATGTGTCGAACAATGATAATTATAAAAAGATGTTGGCTCACTGGAGTTTTAAGGCTGTTACCTCATAACACGTATTTCAACCACAAGCTATTAAATTATACAGCTGAGAATTTTAGGCCATATATGAATGTTCATGTTTTTTCTACAATACAGTGCAACAAATACAAGTATGAAGTGAGTCCAAATATACAGAGTAATATTTGTTCTTTGTTAAGGATAGAAAATATATCGACTCATGTCAAGTTAGTAAGTTTACAACAAAATAGATGTTTAAGCATCGCCACAAAGCTAGTCAATAATGCTTCGCCCAAAGTGCAACCATATATGAAGCTTATGAGGATAGACAAACCGACAGGTAAAATCCAATTACTTAATCATATCTGTTATAATTAATAAATTACTATATTCAAGTCTTTCCTAAATTTTCTGTTAGGAAGCTGGCTGTTATTTTGGCCTTGTGGATGGAGTATTGCAATGGCTGCTCCTGCCAGTGCCTTACCAAATTTCTATATGTTAACACTTTTTGGTATGGGTGCATTTGTAATGCGTGGTGCAGGATGTACTATAAATGATATGTGGGATCAGGATATCGACAAAATGGTATAATCCTCTATATTATTTTAATTTTGTTTTGGTTATCACTAGTTATACAGTTTATTATCCTCTTTATTGTTATTGATCATTATTTATATAAAGAGTCCTCGTCATTTTTCAATTTAATGTTATTATCCTAGGTAGTGAGAACACAGGATAGACCTTTGGTAACTGGCCAAATAACGCCAAAACAATCGTTAATATTTTTAGCTGGACAATTGAGTCTGGGATTGCTAATATTATTACAATTAAATTGGTACAGCATATTTCTCGGTGCTAGTTCATTAGGTACTATATGTTTATAATTTTATATTTGAAATATATTTAAACTATTTATGATGCATAATATATCTTATTCTTTCCTTTTAGGTTTAGTAATAATTTATCCTCTCATGAAACGAATAACGTACTGGCCACAATTAATTTTAGGAATGACTTTTAATTGGGGCGCCTTATTAGGATGGTCAGCTATACACGGATCATGTAATTGGTCAATTTGTATGCCACTTTATATAGCTGGTGTTTGTTGGACTATTCTATATGATACAATATATGCTCATCAAGTAAATATAAAAAAATGTTAAAAATTAAAAGTATAGTAAAAATATAATCTTACATCACTCTCATCAATTTCTGTTTGTTGTATTAGGATAGAATAGATGATATTCAATTAGGTATGAAATCAACCGCCATAAAATTTGGAAAAAATACAAAATTTTATTTGTCTGGTTTTGGAATAGTAATGATTGCTAGTTTAATTACCTCTGGTATAATGAGTACTCAAACTTGGCCTTATTATACTGCCATTGGATTAATTGCAGCACATATTAATAACCAGGTTTAAAAAATTATGAATTATATATTATATTAATTTAAAATAATTGCGCAATTCTGAATAAAGTATTTTTTTTCTTTCAGATATATACTTTAAACATTAACAATCCTACGGATTGTGCCAAAAAATTCATATCTAATCAGAAAATAGGCATGATATTATTCACTGGGATTGTGTTAGGGAACTTAATAAAAAAATCAGTACTAGAAAAAGAGAATAAAGTCAAAGAAACAGAACAATAAAAGCATCAAGATATTGTACTAGATGAGATAAAAAAATAGATATGATTTATAATTTAGTAAAAATTTTAAAATAGCACTTTTTAATTGTGTAAAATAAAATTGAATAAAACAAAATAGATATTAAAAAGATATAAATTCTGATGTAATTTTTATGTTATAATTTCAAATTTCGATATTTTTAATATCTAAATTGAAGTATTATAAATTAAGTACATTTTTTATATTTTTAATCGTAACATTAATATAAGTTTAATCACTCATATTTCCAAAACAAGAAAAATTTCTGAAAGCTAAAGGAAATTAATAATAGAAAATAGATTGTAATGTTTAATTGTAATAATAGTAAATCATCTTCATTGTATAATGAAATCTATATTGTGTTTGTGATAATAGATTATTTTAAAATAAAATGAAATAAGGAGAGAAATATTGCAATAAAAAAATCACATGTGTCTATAATCTTAATTATTATTAATAATTCTTACAATGGTTATTGTATTCCTTATCAATCTCTATTATGTAATTCTTGACCAAGTTATTTTCTTTCCTTTTCTTTAATATGTTCAATATATTTATCATGAGTTAACGTTAACACAGACTGTTTGAAATTTTCCAAAAATTTTATATTCGGTAATATTATAGCCAAGTATCCACCTTTATGTGGTAGTTCCTTGAGAAGTTGTGGGTTTTTTAACAATACCTCGTTAACTTCCACTAATTTTCCAACTACACAGCATTTGATAACATATGTTTGTCCATCCAAGCATAATATAGTACAGATATTCGAATTAATTTGCAATGGTTGGGCACCATGCTTACTCTTACCCGAGACTTTGTTCAAAGATCTATCCAATTTGTCGCTAACTTTAAAGTCTATTTTCTTTATAACTTTGTTGTCTTGTAAAATAACATGACTGGGTGCCAAGGACAGCATACAAATACGATTACTGTGAATCCATATACACGTATCATTTCCTAGTGATTGTAAATCCATTTTGTAATAAGGGGTAAAATAACGATCGGTAACAGTAGGAAAACAACCACTATATTGTACTTCGTCTAACATATCTGAGACATTCTCGTCAGGAGGAAATACAAATGACTCGTCATCACTATCAACAATCGCTGATACCTCCTTATCACTATTATTCATTAATTCGTCATGTTCTTCCTGGTTTTTAAGAAAATCTTCTCTTGCAGCAGTAATATCTTCAACTGCATTTTCTTCTATATTGTTTTCTTCCTTCTCACACGATTTCTTTCTACAATCGTTTATGAATTTCAATCGTTTGGTTTCTGGCTCATCAGTTTCTGATTCCAGATTCATATTTGATTGTTGGAGTATATATTATTAAGTATATAAAATTCAATTTTAATTTAATCTAGTTGTTAAAAGTAACACACACACACACACACACACACACATATAGATTTCAACAGAACAATCAAATCAGTTGTATTATTTCTGTGAACGATTAGTCGTTGTTACATTCTAGTTGTGCCGATTCCGTTGTCTCTAATCTATTTCGCCGGAGACGTGAGTTTTCTGTCCTTTGAATTTCTCTCTGCAACAAACAGCGGAATTATTTATATTAATTTGAAGCGGAAATCGGAGACTTACTTGTTCCTTTATGCATTTGATCATCGCTTGCTGAATATGTTCGCAGTAACCTAGTAATCTTCGGTATCGATGCTGCAAGTAAATACAGAAACAGAATTTATGAGATGACACCATACAGATACTGGACGACACATAGTAAAATTTTCGAGTAATATTACCTCATTCTCACAATCCTGAAATTGGCGAAATATCTCGTTACAAGCGGTATTATGTGCGGCCAGCAATTTATAGTTCATATCTTTGCTTTATCAAAGTCATTTTGCAAAATCATTCATACTTCTTATTACCCCGGATCTACAATAGATTTTTAAGCCTTGTACCATAAAAGATGGACGAATTACCCGAATCTACAATAAATTTTTTAATCTTTAAAAATGGAATTACAGTCAATTATTCTCTTCGTATTCAGGGCTGCCGCACACACCTTCCGTAAATCCCATGGCACATACAAAAACGTAAGGCCGTAAACGTAATCAGTAAGCGTTTTGGCCAATCACAGTTGAGAACGTAAGCAGCCGTCGCTTACATTCTCAACTGTGATTGGTCAATTCGCTTACTGATTTCGTTTACGGCCTTACGTTTTTCTATGTGCCATGGGCTTAACAGTAACCATAATACATACCGTAAGAATTAGCCAATCAGAATTAAAAGTACAAAAGAATTCTCGATTGTGATTGATTAATTGTGATGATAAAAATTGACGAATAGCAAGCGAATATGACGCTTGCTATTCGTCAATTTTTTGTCACGTGACCTTTTTTGTCGCTGGAACGGCCAGTTTCAGCAGCTCGTGAAAAGGTACCTTAAAGCATGTGAATAAGGGCTACGCAGAATAAAAGGAACAGAGAACAGAGAATAAAAATTTCAACCTATCAGAAATCATATACTGTGGTACAAACAGTTTGTATTCCATAGTACATGATTTCTGATAGGTTGAAATTCTTATTCTCTGTTCCCTGTTCCTTTTATTCTGCGCAGCCCTAAGGAATTTCATTGGCCCATTTTCTTTTGCATGAGTCAATGGACCAATCAAATTCTTTATGTATATGGTTTATGCCTATGCAAAAGTGTGTGCTGCGGCCTTTAAGCGGGGAGCACAGACTTTTGCATAACGCATAAAGCATGTGCTTTGATAAAGCAAAGGAATTTCATTGGCCCATTTTCTTATGCATGAGTCATTGGACCAATCAAATTCTTTATGTATATGGTTTATGCGTTATGCAAAAGTCTCTGCTCCCCGCTTTAAAGTTACTCGCATCAAGTGCATGATGTAAACTGGACCATATGTATATATATATATATATGCGCCTCACGCCCTAATCGTGACAGTCATATGATTTTGTAGAAGAGGACTGAAGAAGACGAGTCTTGATATCTAGTTTGGCATTGGTTTTTTTATGTGAACATTTTTACGTGAACGTGAGGAAATTTTTATCTCGAAATGAAAGGGTGCCTGTTCAATATCGATGGCGGTTACCTGGAGGGTTTGTGTCGTGGTTTCAAATGTGGCATACTTCAACAGAGCGATTACTTAAATCTAGTTCAATGTGAAACACTCGAAGGTACTTAATCGATTCACTTAATCTTTCTAAAGCTTTAAACGCATGAATTTAATTAAAAAAGATATTTAATGTTTTTACAAGGTGTATAATGTTTTACTTTATATAAAATAATAAAAATATATTGATAAATTTCGCTCGTTTTTTGCGATCCAATTAATTAAATAATTAAATGGTCTAAATCGAGTTAAATGGATTTAATATAATCATATTAGATTTACAATATTAAAAAAAATTGACAAAAAATGTTGTGCATTTTGGGACTCACAAGTCCTTCTTCAGCGGTTATTACAGATGTTTGCGTCGTTGATAATATTCTTATAAGCATCTTACAGACATGCTGATATCTCAATCATAGTTTGGATTGATTTTCTTGTTCTCAAGTGTATTATCTAGAGTTAGATAATTAGTTGTCGTCAATAAAGATAGTCAATGAGATAAAATAAATTAAAATGATTAATTTAGTCAAGATAATATTGAATTTGATAAAAGAATAATTAAGTTAAGGATAATACGTCAAGTTTAATATAAAAATATAGTTTCAAGAATATTCAAGAAGAAACTAAAATCTTTATCAAACACATAAAACTTGTTTTTTTTTTTTGCTTAAATTAATTAATTTTCTGTTTAGATTTGAAGCTACACTTAGCTGGTACAGATTATGGCAGTTTTTTGGCTAATGAGCCATCTCCGCTTTCTGTAAGCGTGATTGATGACAAGTTGAGGGAAAAACTGGTTGTGGAATTTCAGCATATGCGTAATCATTCAGTTGAGCCTCTGTCTCAATTTTTGGATTTTATCACTTATAGTTATATGATTGACAATATCATTTTGTTAATTACTGGTACTTTGCATCAAAGACCTATCTCAGAATTGATCCCAAAATGTCATCCACTTGGTAGCTTTGAACAAATGGAAGCGATTCATGTTGCTGCCACACCTGCCGAGTTGTACAATGCGGTACTAGTGGATACACCTTTAGGTATTAGAATTGTATTTTTCATTTGTATTATTTCATATCCTACCATATTGTGTATTTATATATATTAATATAAAGATGAGTGTTACACAATATACAATAGTTACCTCTTTCTATGAAATGTAAGTAACAATTGTCTTGTTATAGCACCTTTCTTTGTGGATTGCATTTCTGAACAAGATTTAGATGAGATGAATATCGAAATAATAAGAAACACGCTTTACAAGGCATATCTGGAAGCGTTTTATAAATTTTGTAAAGAGCTTGGTGGTACAACTGCAGATACTATGTGTGAAATACTTGCTGTAAGATATTGTATTTCAATAAAGTAATAAGTATTACTTTGTAAAATTATACTTTGCTTTTATCTTTGTAGTTTGAAGCAGATAGAAGAGCGATCATTATAACCATCAATTCATTTGGCACTGAATTAGGTAAAGATGACCGTGCAAAATTATATCCACGCTGTGGACGTTTGAATCCAGATGGACTGGCAGCCTTAGCAAGAGCCGATGATTATGAACAAGTAAAGGCTGTAGCAGAATATTATGCAGTGAGTAAAAATTAAATACATAGTTCAATTAGCTAGCACCTTGCCTTTACATGAAAGTAAATAGAGCATGTGCACAATAATACATTTAATAATTTTATTAAAATGTATTGACTCATCCAATAATGTAATTCAATGTATAAATATTGCTAGTAGTGGAATCATATGGTTGTGCCAACTGAGATTCAAACCCAAATACATATGAATATTACCAATAGATAGATATGAATGACAATTTTCAAATCAGGATGAAAATACAAAAAACATTTCAAATTATTGAAAGTGAGGGAAAATCATAAAATTTTTTATACATGTAATTACAATCATAGTATTTTAACAGGAATACAGCGCCTTATTCGAAGGTGCAGGTAATAACCCTGGTGACAAGACCTTGGAAGACAAATTCTTCGAGCACGAGGCAAGTACATTTGTTAGAATATAAAAAAAATATTCGTAACATCTAAATATAATTAGTAATTTAATGTTAATTAAAACACACACGCATGCACACACACATGTAGGGAGAATTTTCCTAACTCCGAAAGGCATCTAATACCAGACATTAACTAAATCTGTGACAGTTAAATCTCTTCCAAGCTGTTATTCCGCGTAAGTCGTACATAGAGGAGATAAAGCAAACAACCGTTAAGTTTTGATACATTCTAGGCTGCGTTCGAAAATACTACCTGAGTGCTTCCGAATATCATTTTATCTTTATTATACATCGTATATTATACAAAGACAAAATAATACTCGGATGTACACAGCTAAGAAGTGCATCGCATAAATTATACATTATTATATTTACCAATGAAAATGGAATGGTTTCGAGGGGGATGTGTTTTGGTGACATTGCCTCTGTTAGGTAAAGGCATCAAAAAGCTATGAAGGTCACCTCCACTTTTTAAAATGGAATTACGTGACTTTTTTTTTACATAATATGTATTTCTCTTCAACAATTTTACATATAAAAGTACAGATATCAAAAAACAATAGTTTATGAGATATTTAATATTTTATAAAATTTAATAATTTCAAGTTTTTTAAGTTTAAGTTTATTTTAATTATATATATATATATATATACACACATACATATATGTATGTACATGTAATTTGATTTTAATTTTTTACATGTACAGGTTCGTTTAAATGTCCATGCATTTCTTCAACAATTTCATTTTGGAGTGTTCTACAGCTACTTGAAATTGAAGGAGCAAGAGTGTCGTAATATTGTATGGATCGCAGAATGTGTTGCTCAAAAACATCGGGCTAAAATAGATAATTATATCCCTATATTTTAAATATGAATATTTAAACCGATAATGTCGATTGTTTGCTTCTCGACGTAATTTAATTTTTTTCGCATAATATACCTGTAAAATTATGCGGTAATAATCTAATTGTTATCAGAAAGAAGTTATTAGAAGTTATTTGTGTAATATCATAAAAATTATTTAGAAAATCAAGTAGATATATACAAATGTAAAGAGGTATCTCATTTTAATCGATCATTTCTTAAAACATTGTTTATTTTTAATTTTACTGAAAAATATTAATTATTTTATAGGACCGTATATGAGAATACAACTAATGAAAAACCAATGCCTTTTAATGGTCCAGCTGGATCTTGTATTATTAAATGCTCGTACACAAATCTGTATAAATTTATATACTACGTATGTAATCCTTTACAGAAAAAAATGTTTGAGATAAAAGTTGCACAGTTTGGAGGGATGCAAATAGTAGTAAAATTAATTAAAAAAATGTTTTAAGATCATATGAAGGATATCGTCATTTTTGAATGGAATTGTTTATTTTTTTCACATAAATAAGCCCTCTAGTTATTCTGCATATAAAAGTATTAGGTAAAGTTATTAAAAGTATCAATAATTACGAGATATTTTACTTGGCACATTTTAACATAAAATATAAAATAAATCAAAAATAAATTAAATGATAAAATAAATCATTAATACTTTTTATAATCGCATTAATTTTTTTATGCATAGAATGTAATGAAATGAATCAATTGGTATTAAAAAATGCACACTTTCTTGCTTTAAAAAAATATTCAGTTACATATTGCAAAACGCATTTTTTAAATAAGCAACTATGTATTTTTTTTACAATTAATTCATCTCATTATCTTACGCATAAAAGTATCAAGTTACGATTGTCAATAAATTAATGGTTTACAAAATATTTTATATTTAATCAAAAATGTTAATATGTGCCGTATTTAAAGTATATAAAACAACTCGAAAATTATTAATTTTTTTTATATTTCTTTATCAATGCTTTTATATACAGTATTGTTAGAGGAATCTTGTAAAAAAAAGGAATATGTAAAAAAACATCATATATCTCCATTAAAAAAAATGGTGATTTAAAAAATTGGTTTATTTCAAAAATTAATTTTACTGTATTATTTACGTCCTTTGAAATCATATAACTCTCGCGCCTAAAATATATTTCTGTAAAATTAAAAACAAATAAAATTTTAGGTTGACACACTAAAATAAGACACCTTATATATATATCTGTCAAACATTGATAAGCCAGTTACATATATTAAGAATTATTATATAATTTAGAGCATTGTTATAAGATTTTAAGCAGTATAGCAAAATCTATATGTGTACATAATAATTTTATTTTAACTTTCAGTGTAAATTATTATTATATTATAGCAGTTATATATAATATTGTTACAGGAATCGTGTAAAAAAAGGAATATATAAAAAAAACATCATATATCTCCATTAAAAAAATGGTGATTTAAAAAATTGGTTTATTTCAAAATAGATAATGTAGTAGTAGATATGTATGTACTATAACATAAATAAAAATATATTGCATTCCGTACAATTAATAACACAATCATTAATTCTATAATTTCAATTTGTATCATAATTTCTCAATTTTTTTGTGTTTTTCCACAGTAGGTGAAGAAGCAGGCACGGGCATTGTATTCTTACAGCTAGTTGTTAAATTGAATGATTGATAAGTTGCTAAACTTTTCAAACCAATCACTTCAGGATTCTCTTTCCAAAAACGGTCACCGATAATATCATCTACTAAAGGAACTATAGTAGGTTTTAATCTTCCTGTATTGTCGGGTACTAATTTCCGAATAAGTGTGGTACCTTTTCGAAATAATGACGGTTCATTATTATAGTTTATACCAAATTCTTGAAAAAGCAATTCGTTTTTATGTGATGCCAGTGTGCCTCTAAGTTTTTCCTGAGCCTGTAACATCCATAAATACTCTGGTTTCCTTTCAGATCACAAACATCCACAAATTAAAACAAAAAAATAAATTTTATTATATTTAATTTACATTTTTAATAAAAAATGAGCACACATAATTTGCTACAATATTCAATTATACAGATCTCTGTGTCTTGTCAAATATCTTATTGCATTTTACAAGAACGAATTCAAATGAATTTAATGAAATATTATAACATGATTTTTTTTTGTTTTTATACATATAATGAACATTTAATTATTAGGCCACAATTAATAATGTCATACAGAGTGTCCCAAATTATTATAAGTTAATAGGAATATCACAATGATTATTGTAGTTTTTCTACATTGATAATTTCATAAAAAAGATTGAATACGTAAAATCGGTAAAATAGCAAAAAAAAAAAACTCGAAAAAAAAGTTACAAATATTAGAGTCAAGGTCATCGGCGTGATGTCCGTTTTATCTATCCAAATTAATCCAAATATAATATATTGATTGATTATACGTGGCTTGAAAATAACACTAACAAGATAAATAATGAGCATATACCACTACACTGGATCTTTTTTTTGTGAGAAATTGTCTTTAATATAATTCAATTACATAAACGTTTTCAGTCATAAATGTGACCATCTTAAACGTTTTCGGTCATGAATGTGACCATCTTTATTAATTTATTCTAATATATTGCGAAGACTATCACGTAATTTTTGGCGTTTCGTCCCGGCTTCCACTACTGGACTCATCAGTAAGGCATCATCAGTGGAAGCCTACCTTAGACGCCTGAGATAGTTGTTTGATATATCTCTTTATATAGAATTTCGTATATAGAGATATACGCGGATTCGTATAAATATAATTATCAAAAATAACTTGAGAGATTCTTCATTTTAGAACGTTTCACAGAATCTGCCAGTGAAAGAATTCGCACTCTTTTTGGGACACCCTGTATAGAAAAGTAAATTATATGCAGAAGTTTCTTGTGATAATTTTGTTTTTACTCTTTTCAACAGCAGTTCAATTTGAAATACGCCTAATATTAATTAAAAAATCCTCTTATTATTTACGTTTACCTGACTTGGAGTTAATTTTCCTTTCAATATTAAATTCCAAAAACAAGTATTATATAAGTTATTGATGTGTACGTCAGCCTGTCGCCAAGCTAAATAATCTCTTAAATTCTTGTCTGTTGGATATAATACAATACGAGCATCAAACGACGGTGGATAATACAATTTTTTGTCCACGAAGAAGTATGGCCAATGATAAACATATGCCGAAGCAAATAATGAATTCACATTAGACATCAATTTTGACGCTGAAACAAAATAAAAAAAGCCATCAATTGGACACCTTGCTGGATGATGTTAATGTTCGCAATATTATAATTTTATAATTTCAATTTGGTAATTATACAGAATAGGTCCCGCAGCTCAAAAATCAATGAAATTAGGCTTATTCGACGCATCTTTGCAAGAAACGAAAGAATCTGACAGAAATAAGTAGTGAGTGAAAAGTGAAAGAGAATAAAAAATTGTAATAACGAAAGAATCTGAAATACGGCGAAAGAGAGAGGTTTATGGCTAATTTAATTGCAGATAAGTTACGGATAGCTTTATCCAGAAGATGCCTCCACTGTATTCTGGGAGATATCTTCTGGATAAAGGTTATCTAGAAGTGAAAAAATTAGGCATTATTCTTATTATTTACTAAATATTAAATAGGAATAAATGAGGAGGCATCTTGTGCATATGGAATTAATTTACTATGATTGCGAGAAGTTATCCCACACAACATAGTTGTCCAAGAGATGTCCTAAGGATGTTTGAAGGATATACAATCTAAGACAGGAGAACTATTCTGTAGGATTTATTTTAATAAGAATATTTAAAATATAATTTTTATTTCACTTCTTTTTCATGTTATAATATTTTATTTGGTTTTTTATACTACTTTGTTTCAGCTTGTTGCATATTTTATATATTTCAAGATTATGAAACTATTGAAACTTACTATGTACAGAAAGATAAAATGAAGCTCATAGCTCGTGAGTGTCTAAAGCCAACGCACATTGCACGTTATTTCTGACATTTCAGTGGAGAAAGCATTTATACCTGTAGATCTTAATAAGAAACCAAAAGCAACTCTGCAATTATATTAAATAGAATTTTACAACAGTTGCAAATAAGTAAGCTGCTTTCTCTGCTGAAACGTCTCTGCAGCTATTGTCATGATGAATACCTCTGCGTTTATAAAGCTGCGTATCTTTCCGGAATACAAACGAATATTCGTCGCTCTGGCCGAAACCCAATACAATCTCCTTAAAATCTTCCATAACAGTGACAGCAGCACGATTCATTAACTCGAGAGCAGCTACATCATTTGGCTTAACGAAATTGTGCGTATCACAAAATTTCGAGAAATTTCTGCCATCTATTCTAACGACAATCCAGCAATTTGGCAAGCAGTTGTCGTCTTTTTCGAACTCCTTCACATATTCAAACTTACTCTTAGCCATCGTCGTTCGACATAAATAGCGGCACGTCACCACTAATCGTTTAGCCTGATTAATCCTCGAGAGAATGCTCTTCATTTAGGTGTGGGCTAGTGCAGGCAATTGTTCAGTTTAGCACTCACAATCACAAAAATTAATACAAAATATACCCATTAATCAACACATTAAGTATAGTTGCTTTCCATTTACTCCGATTCTCAGATAATTCTCACTTGTGACGTCAGAACTCAGTTGAATGCGCGTTCCTTTCGCATTCTGAGAAGCGAGATTCAACTGGGTTTTTACCTACAAACTGCACAAGATCGAGACCGTGTGTTTTATTGAGTCTCGTAGACTCATTTTAAAAGTGAGGTTATAAACCTGTATTGTTATTTGTTACAGCAGAAAAGCAGCTGTATGTACACAATAAAAAGTCCTAGATATCAGAGAAGCGCAACCGGCTTAAGTCAGTATCGCAAAACTACTAAGAAAAGTACTAAAAATGGCGTCGTTTACAGACGAACTATGAAATCCACCAATCGTCTATTAGTCAGCCATTTTTAGTACCAACGAATGAATGTCATGATTGGCTGACAGTCACGCCAATCAGGACGCGTAATATCGGTTGCGCTTCTCTGATATCTAGGACTTTATTGTAAAGTGTTGTCTACGTTGGCCAAGCTTATCTCGTCGACGAGGACTTGGGCACTGAGCTAATCCGGCTAATATAGGCTAATATATAAAAGAAGAGGAAGATCGATCTTTACGATTTCGTTGCATATCTGGAAAATTAGCAAACGACGACAGCAAGAATGCTTGCGATTCGTAACGGACTGAGAAATACATCCCGTTTGTCAGGCGTTATTGCCAGAATGTACAGTAATTCAATCGTTAGCGCACCACCCGCAGTAAAAGTTTCCACTACTGTGAGTAGATTTCCCTTTTCAAATTCAATGTGTGTTAAATTACGTAAGAAAATATTCAACGCGCAATTAATTTTCTTCTGCTGTATTATATGTATTATATAATGACCTTTAAAGTCTATTTTACAATGTTTTCTTTGTTTCTTACTATTTACGTCTTTCTTCCTTTGTAACCATTTTATTGACAATTATATTTCTTAAAATTCAGGGAATGGAAGTTACTTCTAACGAAGTTACAGTTACAAGTTACTTTTTTTTTTAGTAACTGTAACAATAATGTAGTTACATTTTTCGGATAACGATAACGAAATTTACAGTTACTTTTATCGTTACTTTGCATACATTTGGATACATTATTCTGTTATATAACAATTACATGTTGTTAATTATAACAGCTATAAATGTGGTTATAAGACATTGAGTGTTTTTATTTAATACAAGCGTACAAGCTACATTTAGTTTAACTTGATCTAAACATCATACACATTTTGTTCTAATTGATCTGTGTACAAAGCTTTACTCTGTACATTTCTGTTGAGCAATTAGGAAACATCCCTTTTTACAAAACATCTGTTATATATTTTAAAATTATAGCATTATAATTTTCTTTCTATCAAAATATTTGATTTACAGCTGAAAGCATAGCTTAAGTAAAAATATATTATAATAAAGAGATTATGTGTATTTCTTAATTTTCCTTTTAATTTCTAACTTATATTGTGTTCAGATAATCCTAAACAATCTTTTATATAATCTTCTAGTTTTCTACAAAGTATAAAAAGATTCCTGAAATATTTTAGGTGTTAAATATTTAGGTGTTGTAGCGATCCTGAAGTAATCTATGACAGATGAGAAATATATACAGTACCATTATTTCAGGAATTTTTTGCACTTCTATCTTCTGTGTGACATCGGACATGTGTAAATCTCATTGTCAGTTTGCTGTATATTTTACAGGTTTTGAATTACAAAATTATGTTTAAAAAAAAAAACTAAAAAATAAAACTATAGTGTCAGTATTATACATGCTATATATATATATTGCTTTTTAAAGCTATATATATATATATATATTGCTTTCATTAACGTTTAAATAAAAAATACTGCAAAAGTACATTTTTAGACTGATTTTTAAAAAGTAACGAAAAGTTATTTTTTTGAGTAACGATAACTGTAACGAGTAACTGTAACTTGTTGCTTTTAAAAAATAACTTTATTTTCTGTTTCTTACCATGTATTTTTTATTCTTTTCTAAGTTTGTTGACTTTTATCTCTTGAGAAAACGAAAAAGAGATAAGAAACAAAATACGCATTGTAGAACAGGCTTAATTAACAACGCAAATTTTTTTATACAATTTCAGTTATAGCAAAGAATAATTTAGCTTTTAAAATTTACAAAAAGAAAAACATTTTCTAAAACATTTTATGGATAAATTTTGGATTAGTATCACCAATCACATTCTGAACACAAGCTAAAAATTATTGTTGTTTGATTGAGTACATTGTTTTACATTTAATTCATGAGAACAATATAAAGTCATAAATTTTCATTGAATTATCTTTCATCTTATCAAACAATTTCGAAATTAAATAGAAACAAAACTTGAATGATTTTCCTTCTCAAAACATATTTCATGTGTGAAAATGTATAAATTTACAAAATTATGAGGAAATTGAAGGAAAAAGAAATATAAATATCATTAAGAAATATTTATCTAATTAATTTTTATTATGCA
Source organism: Cyphomyrmex costatus (assembly GCF_001594065.2). Lineage (NCBI taxonomy): Eukaryota > Metazoa > Arthropoda > Insecta > Hymenoptera > Formicidae > Cyphomyrmex > Cyphomyrmex costatus. The sequence continues at coordinate 444,012 of NW_017275499.1, read as the reverse complement.
TTAATCAAAATGTTTATGTTACAGGAACAGATTATTTCATTTATTTGCATAACTGGAGCAATATTGTTTCCACCTATGTACATGGTTCCTAATTTCAAGAATTATGGTAAAACACCTGAATAAGGATGACAAATCAACAAAGAAAATTAGCTTTGAAATTAGATGTTTTAAAGATTTTATTTATGGTATGTATCCAATAGCATACATACATCCATAAATTTATTGGAAGTATGTCTGAATTATTAATAAATATTTAAACAATTAACGCTTTATATTATTATTCCATGGTAGATTTCATTATTTGTGTAACTTGTTTAAAATGATAAATTTCTCTACCCAGATATTAATGTAAAAATTTTACAAGAATAAAATTTAAAACTGAAGCACATACCTTTGCATAGTTCATAATGTATAAAACATAATAAGATAAATAAGAGTCTCTATTCTTGAAAAGAAACATGAAAAACTAGAGAAATATTGTAATGTGTAGTAGAATACTATAGCATTTTTGTAGTATATGCTGCTGGAACATTATTCTAATGCTAAGGAATGTTGCTAGAATTAAACACTCCACATGATTCGTATATTCCCTTGTAATGAACATAAATAGAAATAAATATAGACAAATTCTCATCGATATTGTCCAGTCTCCACTGCTAGAAAGTAAACTCAGACCACTGTATTATTAATGCAATGACAATATTCAATTTAAGGTTTTTCTACTTTAAAACGTACAATAATTTTTAAAAAAGAAAAACTCCTGTATAATTAAAATAAACTTGGAAAGAAAAGGGCACTAAACAAAACTTATTTATTATAATTGTGCTACGGCGCCATATCGGCGCCGAATTAAAGCAAATGTGGTAAGATCTTAACGTGCCTTCTCATGCTGATATTTAATGCTCATTTTTAACATTAAAATATATTATGTAATCAAAATTGACGATTCATGGTCGTCGATATTATTTTTCCGATTTCAAACGGAGCCGTTACATAAATATTCAATTTCGCGGAGACAGCATTTCGGATATGTAAGATTGTTGTTTTTAAAGCAGTGAATTGTTGCTGGGGGATTGGTGGAATAGATGTTGCCTCACATAGAGAAAGTCCTACTATCGATCCATTTTAAATCTCCCATCTGCCTACAAGTCATCCAACAAAGCAGGGAAATAATTAGCAACTTTCAATTCTTAATAACTTTTTAACGAATGACGAGCGACGGCTAAAACGTGTTGGAGGTTACTCAGGGTCATGACCTTGACAACCATAGGTCAAAATCATCAGAGCTGCTTCCGTTATTGTCAAGGTTTACCCATTTTTTCGTATCTTTCATATTTCCCATAGATATTCGGCCCATTATGCTTGAAATTTTTCACCCTGTTTAATAACTTACCTGATCCTGATTATTTTACGTACACGCAGTGTTGCTTATCTTTATCTTTATTTGAATTTACAAAACGTAATTTTTAAATAATCTTTTTTCTAGACTTTTTCAATCTTGATTTTTATTGCATGATATTGTCCGTGCATAATCGTCTCTATGGCGAGATCAGGATAGTAGTGTCTCCGGCCATGTTCAAAAAGTGAAAGACACTACAAATCTCTTATCCGTTCTGGAGATAGCGGTCAAAAAGTGATGATTTTAATGAAAAATTAAGAAACGTCTCTTTCTTTTTCTTCTTCTCCTTCTTCTCTGTCCGCATTCACACACACACACACACACACACACACACAAGGCCGTATTAAAACTTTCTAACATCCCCTCTCACCTTTCACTCACACCTTCACCATCTTCGACCCACCGGACCTTCTTCCCCCGCCCTTCCCCCTCCCCCCATCACTCCTCTCTTTCGCCGTATTTCACTCTCTTTCGTTATATAATATTTTTAAATTATTTAAAAAAATTTTTGAGTATCCTTTTTTGAACATGGCTTGAACTTTTCATTTTTATGATATGATTTTTTTCGGATCGTCTTATTCACCACATATAAATTGTAGAATTTTTTTTCAAATGACAGCTGTGTATGTAAAAAATAAATAAAAAAACAAGTGTAAAAATAAATTTAATTTCTTTCGTGTTTTTGATAATGAAAACCAATATTTGCAATAGTTATTTTTGTGCTTTAATCATGTAGAAGAATTTTACAATTCTGTAAACTTAGTTCAAAGATATTTTAGAATTACGACGTCGCGGTAATTTCACTTTAGGATCCTTTAAGGAGTGAAAGTCTTAACAATATATTTTAATTTGATTGCAACAAATCTTCTTCAACATATCACATTAAAGTTGTCAAAGTATAGGAAGAACAGCTCTTTTTATGCTTTTACCGCCGACGTGATACAGCAATTTGATAAACGGAATTGTATTTAGCCATCAAAACAACAGAAAATGATTATCTACTCTTATATGGTCGAAATTCTTTTTTTTTTTTTATTTATTAAACAATGTTATTTGAGTTATCCACTCTGAAAATCACGGGGAATATCATTCAGTATTAACTACCTATTTCAAAACATTCTGAATATAATCATAATATGTAATATTTTGCTTCATCTTCAATATACGTTACTTCTGTTTGTAGGCGAAATTTGATCTTTTCCGAATTGTTATTCCAAAGCTGTCTTTTCTTTTTCTGGAAAGTGACAACAAATTAGTCAAATAAATCTGTGAGACATGTAATAGAAAATAATATCGCAAGTGTAATAACTGAATCATAAATATCGATTCTTATTTTTTTCTGATATAATAATGTAATTATTAATAAGAAATTCACAGTATTTTCATGAAAATAAATCAACAAAAAATTAATATTTTTTTAGATGTTAATTTTGTGCCCCAATAAAATAAAAATATATTTATAGCCACAATACAACAAGGTCTTAAAACCAATAAAATAGGAAATTAAATAGTAACGTAATTAATAATATTAAATAGAAACGCACACACACACATCCCAAACATGAATGTTTAATTTGGGATGTATTTCCATTTAATATTATTGGTTACTATTTTCCTATTTTATTGGTTGTAAGACCTTGCTAATTTAAAGAGTAAACAATCTAGAAATCTTATAAAAAACTAAAATATTTAATCTCCATTATGTTATTGATAATACTAATACTCCTTTATTTTTACAAGAAGAAAATTGTCAGTTTCTCTCTTGAGAAAAAAACGGAATTAGAATAAAGTTTCTGCTGAAAAATTGTTCTGAATGGATTCTTATATAAGCTAAAATTTTGATATGATTTACAAAAAAATATAAATACTTTGTAAACTATAAGCACATGCATATTTTACAAATATAATTATGTATTCTTTAAGATTCCACGTTTCTCATTTAAGTTTAAACAAGAAACAACAAAAGAAACAACGTCCATTCTTTTAACACTTACACTATTGTAAAATGAGTTCTTTATTTATCACGACTCTGTTAATCGTCCGTTAACTTCAAAAGTATAATATGTATCGGCTAATTGAAATTATTTGTGAGGTAATCTCGCTATGGAATGTATTAAAGATCAATACGATACATACATACACACATGTATGTGTATATGTATGTATATATTTTTTAAATTGTCTGCCATCGTAGATGTATTGTTTAATTTGCTCCAAGCTTTAATGCCTTTACACGGTATATATTTTATATTTATATAAATATGTATGTACACACACACACACACACACATACACGCATACACACGCACGCGCGTGTATTCAGCGTTAACGATCGGCACGATTTTTTTGACTTCCGACAGTTAAGAAAAAAAGTTAAAATATGAATATTCATATATTTTATATAGGCTGGAATATGCGATAAAAAAATTAAAAAAAATTTTTTTTTAAATATAGTATCAATCATCCTTAAATTTTTTAAATGGTGTCATACAATTTTTTTTCTATAATGCAAAAGTCCTGAAGACGAATTTAAATCACTAACGAAATATCACTTATGTTTATTGATACGATTGTATATTTTAAGTAACATTTCGATAATGATTTTAATTCATCTTGAAGAGACTCGTATATTCTCTACGATGTTATGAAAAAAAATTGTATGATTTCAAAAATTTAAGATGACTGAAATGATGTTTTTTATGAAAAGAACTTTTTTATCGTACTTATGTTGTAGCTTGTATAAAAGAGATGGATATTCATTTTTCAACTTTTTTTCTTAATTTTCGGAAGTGTCTGAAATATCGTACGAACCATTACGTTGAATATTCTGTGTATATAAACATATATTGCAAATTTTCATTGTTACGTGTGTGAGTTTTACATTTCCTCAAGGCTTTAGATAGAAACAGTCTCGATTTCGAGTATTAAAAGAAAAGTACCTACAATATCCGAGCTGTCTTTTTCGAAACATCACGGTTTTCGAGATTCTTTCCTCTTTAATCAACGCTTGCAAGTGACATCGCACATTGAGAAGAGTTACAAGGTAGATTTATTACAGAAGCTTTTACTTTTTGTGTAACAATAATTCGAAATTAATTCCACCTTAAAATTGTAAAATGCGATGGAAGGTCCAGAGGATGATCTCCCGCTACTTTCTCTCTTTTACAGTTCGCCATATGAAATCGACATAGATGATAGCCTATTCATAATCTCGGACGCAGCTTAATTGCATAATGAAATGAATACAATGCAATTAATCTTTAAGAATACATTTTAACTTTTCATTACATCTTTTTTTAATAGTACATTCACGATAGGACTAATAGAGTCTTCTTCATTCTTCATGCATCCCTTCCGTAAACCTATAATATATCGGGTGATGTGTTGCTTCCTCTTACTCCCTCCCTCCCTCTCGCCCTCTCTCTCTCTCTCTCTCTCTCTCTCTCTCTCTCTCTCTCTCTCTCTCTCTCTCTCTCTCTTTCTCTGACTCACAAATCTTAAAATCTTATAAACTAAACAATTTATTTCCCTATATATAAACAGCATTTTATAGATAATCTACATCTTATGATCTTACAATAAAAAATATGAATCGCGGGAACAGGGCGCGGACAAAAAGTAATAACACCTTTAAGATGTTCGCTTATTAAAGGAAGGAGAGGAGAGTAATACTATATACATATATAGTACTATATATATATATATAGTATATAGATTCTTAAAAAAAAAATCGATGAATACCGCTTGGAACGAAAAAAAAACAATGAGTAAGTTGTAATGAGTACATCGAGCGAGCCATTCCCATAAACCACAGTATATACAATATGTGATCATTGTTTAGATAAGGAATAGATAGGGATAACGTTACACTGCTGCGACGCATGCACTTCAAAATTTTCATTTGCCTTGAGATGAGGTACAAAAAACGCAGGTATTATATAGGGTGTGTTAAATTTAAACAGCCAAACTTCAGAGTAGTAGAGAATTGATAAATTAAGAAAAAGTAACCTTTAGAAATATGCGCGTTTTCGTTTTGGGGAAAAAAAAAATGCAAAAAAGAGATAAAATATAATTTTCGTTTTTTTTTCAAAGCGGAATGTTATTATTTTTGTACGAATTGAATGGTAATGTTTTAGAGGTAGTACGAGAATATGCGCGTCGATTTTCGGAAAGAAGTGAGGAGATAATCATTTAATGTGACCATGGGACAGAGTCCTCGAAATCATGAAATTCATATAAAGTTCCGATGTATAATCTCACATATGTGACTACAAGAAATAATTGTATAATATTAGATAAAATCATTAATTTTATTAAATGATTCATATGTAGTAAAGAAAATTATTATATCATCAGATGAAATCTTATGAATTCAAATCACTGGGACTTCAGCTAGTGGTTACTGCCACGGACAAGTGTGCCGGATCGGCGAGTCATTACGTTGACCAGATCAATGTTTGGCTGCAACACGAGCTGTCCGTACATACAAGATGCAATGCGTGTATTGTTGCGAAACCAACATTTTGAACAATACCCGCATTAAGCATGAACAAATAAATGCGAATAAGTAATAAATATGAAAACTACGTTTCATTTCTTTTTTTAGATTTTCTCCAAAACAAAGTAAAAACGAGCATATCTAAAACTTTTTAATTTATTGATCCCCCTATACATTCCTAATGTTTGACCATTTAAATTCGAGAACTTTGTATAACACTGTAAAGTAATTGTAGTAGTTCGTGAACATGGTCTGATTATTAGATGAAATAACAAAAATATGAAGCTTTTATGTATGTACAACTCTAAATAAATTCGTTGCTTATAAAAATTTACTAAGACGAATTTGTTTAGAGTCATACACGTATCATTAAACGCTTAAGGCTTCTGAGTAGTCACCACAGCCATATTGAATAATGATGTCATAAGCGAGAAATAATACGTTAATTTTTCTTGTATGTCAGTTGTAAGTAAAGATAATTTGGATAAAATATAATAATGAGATCATTGTAAAACACACTTGTAAATCGAAATTATCTTTATTCCCCTTGACAGTCAATAACATCGAAAAATGTTTATGAAATAAAAATAGGCTACGCGCATGCGTATTGAGTAAAAATTAGTAAACGCACTTTTACATGCGACTTTTATGACTACGTATTGACTAATTATCAAGGAGGATAGTGATAGTCTCGGCCCATTTTTACATGTTTTTTTATAGTCATCTCATTATTTCATTTTATCCAAATTATATTTTTATTTACAAGTAGCACGCAAGAAAAATTAATTTATAACACATTTTTTGTTTATGACGTCACGATTCAATATGGTTGAAGTGAGTACTCAGCCTTAAAACAGCAAAATTTGAAGAAAAAATGCGACTCACACTTGAAAAAATTTGATCACTACTATATCTGTTTTACATAACGTTAAAATTGAAGAATACTCGGGAGAAAGGCGTACTGCATTTACGCGGTTTCATGTAAAAAAAATTCTCTCTAAGAAGCTCTGGTTAATCGCATGCTATTAAAAAATAATTGATAAGGTAAAGCTTGAGATGACCAAATTCAAACTTTGTCGTCTTGATTTCAGCTCAATACCGATATATTTTAAATGACAAAGCAGTTTTCTTTGCTAATGTCAGTGTCCTTACTGAATTATAATCGACAAACGCTTCTTGCACGTATATCAATCTCCGCGAAGAAGTACACGAGAAAATACTTTACGCGTTAAAAGTTGATCGCAGCAGGAGAGAATCGAGAGAAAAAGGGATAGTGGAAGGAGGGTAATAATAGAGAGAGGACGAGAGAGACGAAAAAGTTCTGGTATGGCACAGGTTTATGAGTCAGGCAGGTACTAATAACGATTTTGAAATATACAGACATGGTCGCCTCGCGCTTCACTTCGCGAGCGTATACATGTGTAAGTGTATATGTGCGTGTGTGCGCGCGCGCGCGCAGGCGTGTATGTGTGTCTATAGGGCACCCAGTAAAAAAGTCTATTGTATAGATTGTTTCTGAATTAAACCGACAACTTAAATATACGAATTTAGGATCTTAAATAAAATTTTGTTCTCTGTGAAATTTTATCTGGAATTTCTAAATTCTTATTTTACTCATATATATATATATATTTTTTTTACGGTTTAACTCGTGAACTTCCCGTATAATTATAAACATAAATATATACTAGAAAATCTTAGTGAATTTAGTGTCTCGTTATAACATTCGTTTATTATAAATATATTTATTTAATAAAATGTCAAAGTTTTCGAATAACCTTTCAAAGGCAGAAGCAAATGAGTCAAATTTAGAATTTCTGTAAGGAATATATTTTTTAAAAGCGCCAAAATTACCGCAAAATTAACGTAAAAATTTATCGATATTTTTCTTTTGCATTGCTGACAATTTCTTCAGTCTTCAAACGTTTGATTTCAACTAAGTCGATTGGTAAATTCAGATTTCTGATATCTATTGATTTGCAGTGTGTATACCATTTAACCATACTTTTTCCAATGAATGCGATCTAGAATAATTTAGAATGCATATTAATTATATATATTTCAAATTACATTTGAAACTAATTCATATCATAATAAAGATAATCATATATAATAATATATAAAATTGCATGTTAATTATTATACATAAAATATTGTAATCGCAATTTTATTTTTTGTAAAGAAACATAATGCAAAAGTTATTTTTCTAATTATTTTTGAATTATTTATATTATTTTTCCTATTACACACACACGAGCGCGCGCGCGCATATATATATATGTATGTGTGTGTGTATATAGATACAGATTATCGTAAGATAAATGTCCGCAATATATTCTTATAGAAGGAAATTTTTTTTATTATTACGAGATAAATAACGCAAACACATTAATACTAAAATAAACGTACACTACATAAAATTAATGAGCATGCAGCCATAAGCGCAAGATGTTGATTGTAAAGTCATATATTTCAAATTAATTAATATAAGAGTATTACAATTTTATGTTGTTTTATATCATTGAGCCACGTTAAATTGTTCTTTTAAATTTTAAACATACATTGGTAAAATATCCTAGCCAGTCAAGTATCAAGATTATTTTAAGTCCGTAGTTGAGATAAAAAACAACAGATTTGATAAAAAAACCAATAAATTTAATATTAATGTAATGTAATTGCGCAATTTATCTCGCAATAAGAAATTTTCTTTCTATAAAAATATAATACGGATCCATCATTTCGAAATGTGTACTTTTGACCTCGGATTCATGTATCAGCGATACAAAAAAAGGTAGTACCAAATTGTATTAAAATTTAAATATTTTTTTCGAATTTGGACAGATGTATCTAAGAAATGCATAAACTTACTAATTTCAAAGTTGAGAGGCAAGATATTAATCAATTTCAGTGAAATTTTACTTAGATTATATTGAGGCCATAGTTAACTTTTGAGGAGTATTGCTAATCGATTTTCAAAATTTTTTTTTCAGCCCACCCTAATATGTATAGAGGAAAGTGATCTAAATCGGACCTATTTGCAGTTCTCTATAAGACGTAAATAAAGTCCGATCATAAAACCAATGATGCCGTTCGAAAGATCATTTAATTTCTTTCATTTTTGCTTAAGCCATCTTGACGTATCTCTTACCTGTGTTGAACTATAATGGAAAATGTAAAAATGCATCTTCCGGTCCGATTTGGAACTAAGAGTTCCATATCGAACTTCTTCTATTTTTATGGACTTTTAAATAGAATTTTAAAATATTTTAATTAATTTTTGTTAGTATTGAGTAAAAACGAGTAATTTAAGACTCAAAGATAAAAATACATATTTTATATTATTATAATTAAAATCAATAAAAAATTCCATCAATCTGAGTCTGATGACACATGATATTTTATTGATTTAGTGTTCCTTAGACCAGATCTGGTCGGTCGATCACCAATACTACAACCAGGTTGTGGCGAACCTTCTTTTTTCGATGAATTAGCTGGCTTACTCGTCTTTTTAGTGTTTTTTTGTATAGGTCCGATTTGGACACGGGTTCTTTCGAACGATTGGAACAAATTTTATAATACAATAAACCGCACAAGTATAATCACAAAACACTTGACATTTTTTCATTCTACACTCTTTAATTATCTTAAATCAATTACTGTTCAAATTTTTAACATCTTTTAAATAATGATTTACAATGATTTTCTTTTTTAAAAAAATTTTCGCATGATAGCAGAAAATACATATTTGCATCTATTCTATGAACGTTATGACAGAGTATATAAGGAATTTTACATTGTAAATAGCATTGCATGATAGCAGAAAATACATATTTGCATCTATTCTATGAACGTTATGACAGAGTATATAAGGATTTTACATTGTAAATAGCATGCAAGTCTGCTTAACCGTATTTATTTAAATTAAAAAGGTCCGATTTGGAACACGGTCCGATTTAGGACATTCTCCCCTATATATGTGTATGTATGCATACATATATATACATACATACACACAGGGTTATGTATTTCGTAAGAGTTACAAAATGATTAATATAAGATAGCATGTTAAGGAATTACATTCGTGTATACACGCACGTAATATATTGCTCCTCTCTCTCTCTTTCTGCGCGCACGCGTGCGTTAGTGTTAGTGTCGGTGTATAGAGAATTACCTATAACGCATTCATCGTAACAGTTTGATTGGATCTAACTACGATCGATACTCGAAATGGGCATATGAATTCATAGCGTGGAATTATTATTCTTGAGTCTAACGAGAGCGACGTACTAGGCCCGATAGATTCGCGTGGACGGGTAACACGAAGGGGTAAGGGAAAGGTGGACAAGAGAAGATGGAATAATAGAGGTTGGACTGAGGGGAAACTTGTCAAGGGGAGGGAGAAGGGAATATATATAACAGGAAATATATTTGAGTTTTCATTTAATCATAACTACTCATTAGATATATCTAATGTCTTCTCTCTTTCTCTCCCTTCACACACACACACGCGCACACTCACACACACACACACTCTCTCTCTGATAATTTTATATTCCGGAATATATACTGAACTCTCAAAGTGGCGTCATATAATATTACTTTATCTTAAATTCATGATAATAAAATCATTTGTGTATGAGAGCTTAACTGCGCGTGTCAACGTGTCTCATACTGTCGCGCATGCACGTCGAAATGCGGAATGCGCGTGTCGATGTGCACTCGTGACTTCGATATTAATACGTATATACAGTCTGTCGAAGAAGAAAAATACACATATAACATGCAAAGATATTCCTCGTCCGATTCGAAGGCAATCCCAAGTTATCTTTGTGTCTTGTCATAAAGTTTGTTCTATTTATTTTTAATGAACTTTGTGAATCCACCAAATGAAGCTTTTGTTATCAAACAAAAAATCACGCAATAAAGAAAATTAATTAAATGCGCTTTACTAGTCGGTAATCAAGGTGGTCAAAGACGTGAAAAGTGTGATGCAATATTGAATTAACTTAAGAAAAAAATCATATTTACGAGGAATATACCCGCAAATTTTCGTACTCTTTTTTTCTCAACATCCTGTACATACAGGGAGTCTCTGGTCAGTCGCGCTTTTATTCGACGATAAATATGGGAACATTTTTTACCGAATAAATTTGAAAAACATTTCAAATTCAGTTGATGCACCGTATTCCTCATTATCAATCTTAACCTCTTTGTTAAACATCACACTGAATAAAACAGTAAAGTGACTTGTCTGCTTCTCACGAGTTAGTCTCTGAGACTGTCGCCACTGTGAAATTTTTGTTTTCTCTTTTTTTCTCTTATGTGTGATTCTCTTTAATTATATCAATGCGTTAAGTATTATCGACCGAATATGCGATTGACTAGAAACACCCTTCGCGCGCGCGCACACAACACACACACACACAACATATGTACTCGTTACCTGCATATCACAACATAAATTTTATTCTCTCTTCGATTTTTTCTCTCACTCTCTCTCTCTCTCTCTCTCATTCGCTTACTCTTCCTCTTTCTCGTTCAAACATAATACGCTCAATTTACGTAAACATACACACGATTCCGTCTACATAATTATTATAATGCTGCAGTACTGTAATAGTGGTTGAGTTTCTAAGCATTGTAGCGCCGTTCCAGGCATTTCGAATGTACGTTTACAACAGAACGTAGTCTTTTGCTACCCAATTCCTCTCCCTGGAAATTCTCTTCGTCTTACTATGCATACGAATTTCTTGTACGGGACGAACAAAACGAGATTACAAACATCCAGGGCGAATGTGTGATTGTTCGCGCCCTTTCGATTTTCGAAGCCAGTTGCACCGACGCAGAGTAATGCTCTAACTGCGGTTAATTGAATGATAGTTATAGTTAACTGACGTTTAACTTTCTTAGAATCTCCGATTCTAATTTTCCTGCGCGCGCGCGAAACAGACGCGGAATTAAATTGAATTCGTTAAATTAATTTAGATCAAGTTGGGAGTGAGTAATCGAAACTTAAGTTAACTAAGAGGGTTAACGAAAGTTAACCGACTTATGGATAACGTCTGTGCCTCTCACAACATTATAACTATACGGTCATAAATCTAGAAAAAAACGAGGCATCGCCGACGAAAATTTAGTTAAAACTGTTAAAACTAAATTTACGATCGTCTCTTTTTTTTCATCGATATCATAGTTATAACTATATAATCTAGGGAAAGGATAAGGAATCCCTAAGCACAAAATTTAATTAAGACTGCTAACTACATTTACGATTATTTCATTTATATTCTAATGTAACAATGTAAACGCTGTAGAAATAAAGAAATATCGCCATATGAAATTAATTAGAATAGTTAATAAAATTGATTATTCAGTTAACTCTAAGTTAACTCTGGATCGTTAACCAAAATTTAGTTAAGTTAATTGACCAATCTTATAAACGCAACTTTTCACTCTTTTTTTGATGCTGCAGTCATCAATTGGAAAAGGACAGAGAAAATTGATAATCGATTTAAGCTGTTAACAAAATTTGTGACTGATTAAATTCTTTTCACGTTCGTCTGTACCTATATCACAACAAGAGCCATAGCGTCCAAAGTAACTAACTTTGCTCGTTACTTAATCGAAGTTAGCCGACCATCGGTAATTCGATCTCTTCGCAAGCTAATCGACGTGTCGACAATGATCCGACTTCTCCGTAACGAAATACGCTCTTCTTCTTCCTCTTCTTCTGGAGCAGATTTCCCTCGCGAATGTATTGATCGAGCACGCATTACCGCCTGCTAAATGAACCGAAATAAGCGACCGATCCAACGACGTGGCGGATTCATTCATCGGGAAACGCATCAATGCGACGCGCATCACTCCTCGACGGTAGTCAGTGGTAGTGGATATCGCGCAAGCGAAACCCTCTTTTATCTGACAATCCGTTTCTTGTGCTACACTGCTCACGAGCTCAACCACTAACGGTTATACATCAGCACGAAATCTTAGAAATCATGGCTCAGCGCTATAGTAGCAGCCCATGCTGCACACTCAGTCACGAGATCCACCACCGACGTCGGCGACCATCACTGCGGACGACTTTAGAGTATGCAGCAGGAAGCCGAGCAGCAACTACTCCCGCCGCCTTTACTTTTTTGTCTCTGATCTGCAACAAAATAGTACACATAATTTACTCTCTCGGTATCCTGTTTAGCGTTAATGCACATAAAAAAAAAAACTTAAAGAACTAAATGTTATATGTGTCAAAAATGTATAAAAATTTATTTAATAACGACTAACTTCTTGTAAAAATTTAATTTGCACATTTATAATTAGTTATTTTTCCAATTAATTTTATATTATTGAGACTGAATAAAGATTCTTTTCTAAAAATGACAATCATGAAAAAATATTATGTGTTATTACTTAAATTAACAATCAAAGAAGTATTTTAATCTTTTTCATTTTATTTATTTTTAAAACAAGAATTTAATTTTTTAACTAATATATATGTTATATTTTTTTTCTAAAATTTGTTTTGAAAATTTTAATTGATTTAGTTATATTAAATTCATTGAGTTCCAGACCTACGCGCTTTTTATTTTATTTCGAGATTTTATTATAAATTTTTGCACCATAATGGCTATCTATTATACTTATTTAGGAATAAAAGAAATTGCTCTTTCTGAAAACTAATCGCTGATGGAGTGAGTCTGAAAAAAAGATATAAAGGTTGAAGATGCCAAGTAAAAAATGTAAGTAATCCTTTGTAACGTTCAATTAATAAATGATTTCATCTACCTTCTTCACACACAATGGAATAAATAAATAAAATTATTATTTAAATGACTTATAGGTAAAAATGATGAATTCAAATGGATGTGTAAGTATGAAACAAGATCAACAAGTTTTCTTTCTTCGAATATTTATTATATTTCAACGCTTTTCAGATTTCAAAAGCAAAATTTTGTCATTCTCATGAGGATGATACGCGAAGGATTACGATTTAAAATAAAAAGCATCTACAAGTTACTTGAAACTTAAGAGATTAAATAAATAGATGTTTTTCTATAAAAGAAATATTATTTTTCCACTATAAATTATAATATGTATAATATTATTATTATAATATTGGGATACACCAAATTAGGTTATATTTGCAAAAAAAAATAAGATTTATAGTGAGTTATATATATTGGACCGTTATATGAATAAAAATCAATTATTAAGAAGTGTCAAATGCAATCGAGAGAAATCTAGATTTTGATGTCTAATAACAACACTTCTATGTAAATTATTAGCATCTTAAAAACACAGCAAAGAATTTATTGCAAGAAATATCATCTCGGTCCTCAAGATTTGAATTTCCCTATCTGGATCTTTTCCGATTTGACTACTAAAATAAGTAGTAATATTTATCGCGATAACCAGTACATATAAAAAGAAAATGTATTAAGAAGCGAACATGTATAATAAAATAAATTATACTCTATTATAGACTGTTATTTGAATAAATCAACATTTTTATGTAAATTTTTAAATACATTTTTCAGTATTTCAAATCTTGGCTAAAGTGTTTTTTTTTTTGCAATAAACTTTTTACAATGTTTTTAAGAATTTATCGTTATTATTATTGATGATCACAATTTAATATGTAATATACTCAAATGCTATTTGAACTCTAATTTACGATTGTGTTTCAAAACTGGCTGCATTTGGCGCATACATTCTTAACCTTGTGTCGCCAAAAATTGGTGGTACATGTTAAAATATAAATCTTACGTAAATTACAAGGGACATAAATACCATTAAGAATAAGTAGTTCAAAGGAATTGTGAGAAGTTTATTCACCGATGCTTGTTCTATTTGATCCTGTCAAAAGTTATATCTCACTCTATCAGTTGACTTGGCTCTGTCACTGTCGATTATTTTTTTCTTTGAGATATTGATTGTACTTACAAAGAGCCTTGTCTTCAAAAAAGTATCGCAAGTTCGTCTTATGTATATATATATATATATATATGAATGTTCACTTTATCTTATATTCTTATGTATTTCTTATCATCTCGTGCTAATATTCCGAGAAAAACATATACCTAGATGTTGATTTCGAAAAATACCTCCTATTACTAGTGTGTAATTTGAAATGTCATTCTCACTTCAAAACCTTTGCCTCGAATTTGGTGGAACTGCATCGTACAAGGTTAAGAGTGTAGTTTGAATTGAAGTACCGGAAAATGTATTTACAAATTTATACATAAATATTATTAAGTACCAAGATAATTTGGCGCTTCTTATATAATAGATAAGATTAAATTGTACGTGGATTTCTCTTTTGTTTATGCATAGCTAACATATATGTTCTTTAGACGCAATTTAAATGTATAATTGTACAATATTATTTTTGTCTTAAGCATGGTATGTTTCATTCGATATTATTAATGTAAATATTAACAGTATAAGCTCTCGATGTCAGAACAATAAAAGGGTAAATTAAAGGGCAATTCGAAAGTTATCGACAATACTAAATAAAAAGTTTTCACATTTAATAAATTTAAAAAATATAATTAATAAGAATTCAATATGTATACATAGCTCGGTTTTGCGCATTACATGTTTCGGTTCTTGGATTGAGCCTTCTTCAGATGCATCGACGAAAGAAATTCATTGTATTTTAGGTATCTAAACATGTAATGCGCAAAACCGAGCTATGGATACATATTGAATTCTTATTAATTATATATTTTTAAATTTATTAAATGTGAAAACGTTTTATTTAAAATCGTCGGTAACTCTCGAATTGTCCTTTCTTTGTTTTACCCTTTGATTATTATTAATGTATTTGCTATGGGAACAGCGGAAATGGAATTTGCAAGGATAAGAATTAGAAAAACTTACGTTTTGGAGGGGGGCGGGAGGGTTAAGAATTAAGGCGATGTTTTTGAGTTGATGTCATAGTTTTCAGGATATCTCGGACAAGATATACATGTACTCACCGTTAGGAAGAATACCTAGAAAGATGAAATAGGAATAACTGTCACTTTTGTTTAATTTTATTAATTTATAATAGCATAAGAATTTTTAATAAATGAATATCTTTAATCTCTACAACAGAATCGATATTAGTATCGATTAAGAATCAATGAGAAAAGTGATATAAAATAATTTGAAATAACATTAAGAATGTTAAAAATAAAGAATTTAGATACATGTGTCGCAGCATTTTTGCGAAATCAGCCTTTTCGGAAAAAGATTAGTCTTTTTGCAAAAAGATTGAAGTAAGATAATCGTCTTTTTGCAAAAAGGCTAGTCTTTTCCTGAAAAGGCTGATTTCGTAAAAAAGCTGCGACATATATACACAATGCATCTTGTCTGAATGTTATAATATCGTTGATTATATATATATATATATTCTAGATTGAATGTAATAAATTTAGTGAGCATAAAGCAATTGTCAATTATTATGCAAACTGGTAAGAAGTTAAATAAATAAAGAAGTTATGTGCGTTTCGTGGATTATTTCCGTGTGTAGATTTATTGTTAGAATATCAAAGTTTTGTGAACATTGCAGTTCACTTCATCAGGGCGAGGATCAGTTTATTCACGAATGTTGGTATTCTATAACAATAGATCTGGACATAAACAACAGAGATAACTTGCGAAATGCATAACTTCTTTATAAAAAGTATCCGTCTTAAAAGTATTAATAAGTAAAAAAAAGTATTAATAATAATTAATATATACTTAAATAAAATGAATAATAAAGTTATATTAATTTAACTTATTTCCGTTAAGGTAACAATGTATAATTTATACAATATACATCTTCACAATTAAAGTTTTAAATTATATACATTTTTGTTATTAGATTTATGTAACTTATGCGAAACAAAACACAAAAAATAGAAAGATTCATATTCAATTATACACATTTTATTTTTATACTTGTGACTCGTTAATTATTATAATTATACACATTTAATTTTATAATTGTGACTCGTCTATTATACACACTTAATTTTAAATTTAACATTGAAAATGACCTGATCGGTGTCGAAACGTATGCGAATTTTACTTTTACTCTGTTTGATTTTAATGTATTGCGATTATTTTGAATTAATTATATTTATTATTTTTAAAAAACTATTTGGCTCTTTTCTCTTATTTTTAATTAATTAACTTATCCTTTTTTTTATTGTCATCGATTTTTTTAATTGTCTGAAAACATACGGGAACAAATTATGCATTTTCTAAAAAAAACTTTGCGTTATTGATACTAGGACTATATGAAAAAGCCAATTTAGAAAGCAGAAAATCTCCATTGTGTTGTAAAGTTGCAACGTATTGTTATGAAGTTGCACAATGCATAGAACCTCGACGATTATCTTCTCCGTCGATCAAAGTTGATTATTAACTACCTGCCTACATTTTATCCATCGCATTTGCTGTCGCATCGATTAATAATAATTAATGAAATAGTGAACGAGTTGCTTGTAATAAAGTTAATGCTGCGAAAGAAGAGAAAGGAGATAAATTATCGGATTTTAGTCAATATAACATACAACTACTGCCCAATTGTCATTAAAAATCACCAGAAAGGCTCGTAAAAGCGGAAGTACGTACGCCGGAAAGGGCAGAGAAATTTGCAAGGATAATGTAAAGAATTGAAATATATATTTCACACGAGATTATACTGACTTCGTATAAATAATAATGACGACGTTGCACAAGAGAAATTGACAATTAGCCATTATTTGATGAGACGATTGATTATACCAATTAATATTCTAACTTTCACTCGCGCAGTAACCTGCGTGAAATCGATAGCGATACATGTGATTCAATTTATCATTGCACTTGTGCTGTTTGTAAGATGCGTCAGAAAGTGCAGATTTAAGGATTTCTTTGAAGTTGTTCTTCGAAAGCATCAAGATGTTAGTAATTTTTTAGCTGTAGATCATCAAAATGAGAGTTTTGTCAAATTAAATGTACATAACACTGCAAAATATATCTATTAACAAATTTAATTATTTTACACATTCATAAAAATGTAGATAATAATACATTTGATATTTTTATATAATAAATATGTATATATGTATAACATTTATATTATAACAATTCGTATATTCACTTTTATGTTATATTTGTATTATTTATATTAATTGTCAATTTTGCAAGAATTCTAACGAATAACACCATGTTTAAGATTTTTCTCGTATTATAATAAAAAGGATTATAAATTTTGTAAAACTCGTTTATATTCTTATTTTTTGTTACATTTCCGTTAATATTTTAATTTGTTAACATTGAAAATGACCCGATAGATGTCGAAACGTTCGTTATTTGTTTATTTTTCATTAATTTAAATATATCTTCTTTGTTTTTCTTCTAACTGTAATATTTTTATTTCAACTCGTTGCCTGTGAAATTATATTAATTTTTATTTATTATTGTCGAACCTTCTCTTAATGTTATTATTATTTTTTATTATTCCTATTAATTTTTTTAAAGTAAATTTTATTTTAATAGAATTCTATACTTTTTTTTTAATTTAATACTGTTTTATTGTAATTATAACAATATTATAACGATATTTTATTGTTGTGTTTTGCACTAAATGAATTTCGGATTCTTAATTGATAGAGAATATATTTAATACGCGAATACAAAGAGTTATTATAAGCGTGCCGAATGACGAGTGTATCGAACGAATGTATATAACTGTATATAACTGAGTGTCCGAGTCGACCTTCTATTGTTGATAGCTAGATCGTTGCCATTCATGTCATAGGCGTACGTAACATTTATGATCAGGAGACGCGGTAGTGTTTCCGGCTATGTTCAAAAACTAAAAGACACTACAAGTCTCTTATCCCGAGCCACCAAAGTCCATTCTTGGGGGGTGCATAACTACTAAAATATAAAAAATTTTGAATTGAACATTATATGTCCTGAAAGGCGACATCGCTACGAGTAATTTGAACCAAAAAAATTTTTAATCGGTCAACAGGGTTGCCACAAATTTTAAATCGTAAAATTTCCTGACATTTCCCTGATTTACTGACAAAATTTTGAGATGATTTTTCCTGACTTTGAATAATACATATTTTGCAATGTTTATTTTTTTTATCGTAATATGGAAAATGTTAAATATTCTGTTGATCCAGCAATGAAACAGATGCACATTTTCTTGAGGAAACGAATTCAAATCAAATGTCGCTCGAGCGTCGTGCGGCATTCGGACCGCGCACGGTGAGGTGAGGGGGACAGCAGCGGAAAGCGGAGGCGATTCGAAAATCGGCCGAAAGTTACATACACTTTATGTACCTATGTTCACTTTGTATTGGCACCTTTAATTAATAATATATCAGTTACTTTTCATGGTAATATATTATTATTAGATAAAAATTAGTTTAAATTTTTGAGTATCCTTTTTTGAACATGGCTTAAACTTTCCATTATTTTTATGATACATTTTTAACCAAAGATACATTTTCAATATATTCCTGCATTCTTGATAGTCCTACGTAAATGGCTATCATTTAATGGTTAAATAAAGCTAATTTCGTTATAATGATCATCAATGGAATACGACATTTTCGCTATTACAAAGTGTGATTGAATCTTCGCGTCTAATACGCGGCTTGATGTAACGAACTTTTGATGTAATAAATTCAATCTAGAGATCCACGGCGGCAGCTCGTTATAACGAGATTTTACCATAATAATTACGCAAACGTGTCACGTACCAACGCGATAAATTTAGTTTAGGTTTAGGTTTGGAACAGTGCGTAAACAAATTTAAAGAACGATAACGAGTAAAGATTTAACTAGGTATTAATAAAAATGCGGTAAAGTGTATGTATGTATTTTATATGGGTCGCAGGATGATCCTTATCTATGAGTAATTAATTTTTCTCTGCTGAGGAAGGACCATAATATATAATATGTATATTAGGGAGTTGCATTAAAAGCCGCCGTTTTTTTTTATTTGAGCATTAATTTCAATAACAAAATATTGTATATGAATACCTCAATCAAAGGATTTTTCCTCGGAAGCTATGACTTTTTGCCACTTTTCTAGCAGAAATTAAATTCCGCGACGAAAGAACGATCTGTCTTTTGAGTCAATCCACTTAGCAACCCAATTTTCGACTTCGCTATAATTACAGAAGTGTATATCTTCCAGAGGGTGTTACATCAATCGGAACAGATGATAATCACTTGGTGTCAAGTCCGGAGAATACGCTGAGTGCGGGAGAACCTCCCATTCGAGATCTATCAGTGTTTATTTCATGACTATAGCAACATGGAGCCGAGCGTTATCATGGATATGATCAGAAGAAGAATTATCTTTCGACGATTTGATGCAATTAATAATCGTTTTTGCATCAAATTATTATTCAAACACTCCAATTGTCGATAACATGATTATTTCGTTCGGTTTCAACAGCTCATAATACACGACACCTTTCATATCCCATCAAATACAAAGCTGTTTTGTGACCGTGGAATCACTTTTGAATCGTCAAAACTAGTCTTTATATACTATTTCCGATGGAGCAGATTCATCAAAATAGTGTAGAAGTACACATCGGAAAAATAACTTATCGCGTTCCATTTTAATTCAGTTATAGAAAAGCACATGTGTAAATAAAGATGGCGTCTGGTGACTGAATTTTAGTGGGCAATATTTATACTTCAAAATGACATAAGTAACAGATGTCTCTGACCATAGCATATATGTATAGCTATACGTGAACAGCGGCTTTTAATGCAACCCTAATAAAAGCATAAAATACATGCATAGAAATATAATTCAAAATAGTCATATTACAAACATTATACAATAAAAAAAAACAAAAAAGGAATTTTTTATCTAAAACAATAAAAGGATAAGTTGAAAATACGTTCAAAACTTTCAAGATTTTTTGAATTTTTACCAAATGATAGCTTTACATACACCGTTTCGGGTATTGAGTTTTAAAAAGCACATGTTTAGGACACTAAAACAAGCTCTTTCTGTAAGTTTTAGAAAAATCTTAAGAAAATGGATTTTTCGGAGAATGTCCTTAATTCTAGAAATTTTTAGTAGTTTTATTAAATAACTTATTTAGATGATAGTAATGCGGTTTATAAATAGATGATATACCAAGCGCTATACGTTTGCGAATAAGAGTTAATATAATAAGAGGTAGGTACCGCGTGTCACGATTTAATTTTATAACCAATAAGGGTATTTTAATTAGGATTCTTTGATGAAGTTTATTTTAAACAAAGTTAAAAAAGAAAATTTTAAGCGTGTCTGGTGAAGAGTTCATTGAGGGGAGGGAGGAAGAAACATACAAGAAGTTTCATAACGACCTCCATGAAGGAGAAAACAACATGGTCGCATCTCGCGAATTCACCTTGAGAATTAGGTTCCGGAAGATTCTCTCGCGGTACCAGATGCATCACCGTGGTTTTTCCAAAGGGGAGCCCAAGAGCACCGAGCGTGACATTGCTATGCAGGAAACGACCCTGGTAGATTAGCCGCAGGATCTCCGCCTTGGCGACCGCCTCTTCTGCCCAATCTGTAACATCAAGATAACATTTGCAGTATGCTGAGAATTCTTCCCAGCTTGATCTAGCAGTTTGCGAAAAGTTTCCGAAGTGCCAAAATTTCTCGAACCTTAAAAAGTTGACGCAGATTTATAGAAAGAATTTGCAGTAATAAAAAATTACGAATGCGAGAAGAATATGAGCTGTCCATCGTACAAATTGAGTGTAAAATTTTCTATAGTTCTTCGTATAATTTTATAATCCTTTGACACATTATAATTCTAAATCTTTTTTTGTCGATTTATTATAGTATATATAAAAGAGGAAATGTTTATATATACCGCGCGTATCTTAAATAATTTTTAAATCTTTCACATTATAATGAAAGCGACAAAATTTTTCAACATTATATTGAAAAAAATGATGTATTAATAGTATTATTTTGAATAAAAATAATTTTGTTAATTTAATAACACTATTAATGGAACTTAAGCTCTTGTTTTAATATAATTTTATTTGTTTCATTAATAACTGTTGTTAAATCAATAAGGTTATTATCATCTATATATATTTTTCATCACGTATAAAAAAAAAAATATATATATACAGGGTGTCCTAGAAAGACCGGAAAATATTTGAACAGGTAGAGCGGACTGAACTGAGTCGAAAAGTCCTCCATCGTTTTGCAATTTTCGCAATAGTCAACGAGATAATAATTGTTAAAAATTACCGAATACGTGCGTCCACCTGGCCTACTACTGCCAACAGTATACCGCCCATGAAATGTCTAATAAATTTATATTTGGAAATCATCTCTTGATCATTCAAAGTTTATACAAAAAATTGAAATTTTTATCATTTATATATAAAAAAATTAAATTTACTTTACTAACTACACTACTCAATAAAATCTAGGGAACACTTTCGAACAAGTTAAAAATTGGGCAATATTCAGAACACCGTAACTCGGTGAAGAATCATCGCAGACAAAAAAATTAAAAAAGCATTTTAAAGATTGAAATCTCTACTTTCGAAATCTCCAATTGTAATTTCAATATGAACTGATACTTTACGAAGTTCTACAAACACAAATGGATATCTGTCAAATCTAAAAATTTTTCACAAACTTTCTATGGCGTGAAGTAAAAGTTACCTGAAAATGCGGTTTGCAAAAGTCGAAAGAGTGAATCTTTACCTTCAATTTTTTTTTTTACTAAACGTTGTACGATTTTTTTTTCACCGAGTTACTGAATGTTAAAGCAACAGTGATCACTTTTGTTTCAACTTTCAATAACTTAGTGAAAAAATATCGTACAACGTTCATTTATGTTTATTTGACACACATACACCTTCACGCACACACACAAATACAATTTCTTTATAATTTCACATTAGCAAATTAATATCTAATCCTCTGGAAACACGATTACACTGCCATTGTGCCTGTGCTCCTCCAATAGGTGAGAGAAAGTAGTCTTTTAAAATATCACGTTGTTCTGTTGCTTTTCGTGACGCACTATTGCTTCTAATAAAACGTGTTATATCGTCAAGTAAAACATTATTTCCTTTATTATTACGCCATTCTCCATTTTTTTGATCCGTATGGTCAACGAAATTAAAAGGACAATACAATCGTTCATTATGCATACTCATTTCTTCATCTGTGATCATAATAAAATTGTGTAAACATATCAAAGCTTGGCAATAGCAATAGCATTTTCTGGATTATCTATATAGATGAGAAGCACAAATAGTTGAACATGGAACGAGAAATAAAAAGTTATTTGAAATTTCCAAGTACGTATTAAATGAATTTCAGAATGCATTGGCCAAACCAGTGCCGATACATGATCTGGATATAAAGAGGTGGGCTTTAAAAGCGAGATATGACTATAACTTATTACAACATTTGTTCACAGCTTCCTCAAAATGGATTTATAATTTTAAAAGAAGACACTGCATTGTTTCAAGAAAAATCAATAAATTCGTCACTCAATTGTAAATAGCGAATAAAGAAGAATTGAGAGGAAAAGTTAACGAATTTGTGGAGAAAGTGAAATCGAAAATTGCATTGATTGGAGAAGATAATGTATATAATTCTGATCAGTCCGGATTCAATTTGGAAATGCATGCAGGACGTACATTATCTTTCAAAGGAACATTAAAAGTTGAAACTTTAGCACAATCTTTGAATTCTCTAACCCATAGTTATACGATATAGCCCATTATCTCTGCAAGCGGACATTTAATGTCTCCTTTGCTCATAGTCTTGAAAGAAAAAGAAGATAAATTCGTGTCAAAGATTCAAAAAGATTTATATAAAGCAGATAATATCCTTATTTTAGCTTCTACTTCCGGTAAGTTGACATCGGAACTCGCATTTAGATGGTTTGAACAGATTTATTTACCTAACACTAATGAAAAATCTGTCTTGTGTTTAGACTCATGGACGGGGCAAAACGAAAAAAAATTTAACACCATTGAGAAACGTGGAAAAGAGGTAAATATTTTGACGATTCCTGCCGGAACGACTGGTATGATTCAACCATTGGATATTTATACATTTAGGTCATGGAAGAATTTTCTAAAATATTTTTCGGATGTGTAGTTACATAGTATAATTATAATATAAATTTGCATTTAAGAAATAATATTTTAAAAATTCAATTTCTTATTCATAATCAATTTTCATCTCCCAGATTCGTAAACCTTTTTAAATATGCATAGTACAAGAGTGGTTACACTGAAGAGAAACCTTCTAAATGCGTGACACCTATAAATTTTTGTTTTACAAATTGTGAGCCTATCTGTGACTCCTGTTATGATATAGCAATTTTTAGGTGTGCTTGATGCACAAAATCAATATGCAAACAGCACTTCTTTGACCCCAGCAATTCTGGAAGTCCTCATTATTGTACGAGTTATCAACAATAAAAAAATTAAATTAAATTAAACCTACAAAAGCGTATAAAAAATAGGGTATGTTAAGTTAGCACTCCAACTATAGTACTCAGGAGTTCTGATTAGAGTTCCCACTTCCTTTTGACGAAACGAAGAGTTCCCTATAGTTAATAACAAGAGTTCCGCTCAATAAACATTTTTTTTATATTTTTTAAAAATGGGGTGCTAACTTTTTAACGAAATTCAAGGTCGCATAGTTCTGATCAGCTTAACAGAAGTATTTTGTGAATACCTAGAGTTCTTAATACATAAAAAACATTTTTGAAGAATAATAAAGTTTTAAAAAAATAGTGGAAATCTTTGAAAATTTTTTTGAGAGTACCGAGTAGTTCTGAGTTGCGTTTCTTATAGTACTCGACGAGTTCTATCGAAAACTGTAAGGTGGAAAAGCGATTGGACCAACGGTTTGCAAGATACAGCGACATTTGTCCGGAAGATCAACAATTTTTAATTAAAGCGATTGGACCAACGGTTTGCAAGATACAGCGACATTTGTCGGAAGATCAACAATTTTTAATGTGAGTATATCTCAGAAACCGTTGGTTCAATCGCTTTGAGCCCTGATAATTTTCGACAGAACTCGCCGAGAACTGTCCAGAACTCCGAACAGAACTACTCGGTACTTCGAAAAAATTTTTGATCAAAAATTTTTTTCTAATTGTAAGTCCCACGTCGGAAAATTTTTTAGGAGTACCGAGTAGTTCTGTTCGGAGTTCTGGACAGTTCTCGGCGAGTTCTGTCGAAAAGTATCAGGGCTCAAAGCGATTGGACCAATGGTTTCCGAGATATACTCTAAAAATTGTTGATCTTCTGACAAATGTCGCTGTATCTTGCAAACCGTTGGTCCAATCGCTTTTCCACCTTACAGTTTTCGATAGAACTCGTCGAGTACTATAAGAAACGCTACTCAGAACTACTCGGTACTCTCAAAAAAATTTTCAAAGATTTCCACTATTTTTTTAAACTTTATTATATTTCAAAAATGTTTTTTATGTATCAAGAACTCTAGGTATTCACAAAATAGTTCTGTTAAGCTGATCAGAACTATGCGACCTTGAATTTCGTTAAAAAGTTAGCACCCCATTTTTAAAAAATTATTAAAAAATGATTATTAAGCGCATATGTCATTAAAAATCATAGAGAACTCTTCGTATCGTCAAAAAGAAGCAGGAATTATCATCAGAACTATTGTATCTAAAAATTAATTCTTCAAAAATTTTTAATTTTTTTTTTATTATTCGAGAAATTTTTTTACATATCAGGAACTCTAGACAATCGCAACTTGAAGCTATTAAGCCGCTCAGAACTATTCCACCACGAAATTCGATAAAAAGTTAGCACCCCATTTTTAAAAAATGTAAAAAAAATGTTTATTGAGCGGAACTCTTGTTATTAACTATAGCGAACTCTTCGTCTCGTCAAAAGAAAGTGGGAACTCTAATCAGAACTTCTGAGTTCAACTATAGTTGGGGTGCTAACTTAACATACCCTAAAAAATATAATAATATTAAAAAAAAGTGTTATATAATAAAATTTAAACGTAAATCCCCAAACGTGACAAGCAAAGGATACTCACATCAATCAAGCACCCCAAACGTGAGAGAGACAAGGGTATTCCTCCCACACACATACATACACAACACGCACACACGAATATAGTACAAATATAATAATACGAATACGTATGGAGCGCGTACATAGAGACGTTTCCGTCCATATCTGAAAAATTTTACGGAAAGTAATTTAAATACACACTGTTGTTTTCAGCAAAATATGCTCTTTAATTTTCGTCATATAAGTGACGATTTTCAAAATATAAAAATTTTTGAAAATAGGGGTGGGAGTGAAAGTATACGCCACTGCTTGGTAATAATAACGTTAATGGTATGGATTGATGCAAGTTGATTTTGCAAATGGCAATGACTAACTCACCTTCCGGCCAATTTTCAAACACATGGTGCGCTATATCGCCCGCCGAATCGCTTGGACTGAATAGGAACTCTTTTGTCTTGCCACTGACGAGGATGAGGCGTAGATTTATCTGTAATGTACAAAAAATATTATAATGAGAAAGCAGAAATTGTATATATAGATACAGTTTGATCTTCAACTCAAATTTTTAGAAATTCAATTTTTAATTTATAAATAAATAATATAGTCTTTTTATAGAATATGTAACATCCAAATTAAATTCTGGATATTTATTTTAATCAAAGCATCGAAGTTACTATTATATATTAATTTAAAGACTAAAAAATAAATAATTGTATAAAATATTATTAAATATGGTTATTATATTTTTCCAAATAAATTGTAAAATTACAATAAATGTCCTTTATAACAGTTGTTGGGAACAAAAGGGTTAAACAAGCATTCGACTTTCAACCAGCATGCAGGAGCTGTGCACCGGCGAGACTACCGGGGACAGTCGAGCCCACGGACGAAGACGAATTCAATTAACATCAGATAGGGAGGGGTGCGAAGATCAGGCAACATAAATAATTAGTAACGACGAAGCTGAACCGGTATGCGCGCTCGAAGGGCTCGGCAGAGCCCGCTCATCGTAACCCTTTGCGGTCTCTGTGGTCGCGACAATCTGCTGTGTTAAAACGTTAAATCATCGTCCTCTAGCGATTTACATTATCGTTCGACCGCACGCGAAGCTTTCCCTTGACATTGCGTAATTTTCGTGCCAGAGACTGGCCGGCCGACCGGCCGGCTGACTGCTAACTGTACAGTGAAATGAGGCAATATGCGGGTGAACATATACTAACGAAATCGTAACGAGAAAATTACGTGACCGAAAGATCTACAAATATTTGATCCGTTTTTCTAGCCATTACTAATTTGATAATATCGATGAGAGTAAGCTATTAATTTACGGTCAAGCTGGATATTGAGTGCTTCTATTATAATTTTCGTGTGAATTTATAAACTACGATATATATACTATAAGATTCCTAAATGCGCGCTGAAATTTTTTCAGACTTACAACGCAAACTAATAAACTACCGCAGTACTATCACGAGTTAAATTAACAATTTTTTAATGCTCATTGCATCTTGGACCTTAATAATACGTTGAATGACATATTAAAGTCTATCAATGTGACATTAAAAATATGTAAATAATTTAAATATAATTTGACAATCCCTTGGAGTCTTTTAAGGAGATCGGGGAGGGGGGATTTGCAAATACCGAGTAAAAGTAGATTTCGAGGAGAATGGAACTTCCATATAGAAATACGCATTTTTCGCTTTGTACGAAAATTGTATATAAGTGTGGAAATATACATATACATAGTGTCCGACGTAATTGTGATCACGATTTTTCCGATGTACTTCCGATGATTTGGTAAAAATTATTTTGGATAAAATAATACGGCTGCAGCCTGCAGCCGTAAGCGGATCGTTCGAGACTGCAACGTGGAATTTCGGCTTTTTCCGATGTACTTCCGATGATTTGGTAAAAATTATTTTGGATAAAATAATACGGCTGCAGCCGTAAGCGGATCGTTCGAGACTGCAACGTGGAATTTCGGTGAACGTCGTTTAGTGCTTTCGGTAGATTTGAAATTATCGTGAGCCCTCGAACGTAAGTTCCGCGCGAACGCGAGCGTCACGGCATTAATTATTGAACCACGATGTCGGTGCTGTGTTACGTGTATTTGGAATGTTCTGAGTAATTAGATGATGGACACACGGTTATCATGAAGAATCTGAGTTAGTCTTATGTGCGGCGGATCTAGTTTCTTTATCGTCAATCATAACGTTCGTTGATGATTGATCGATGTAATTCTTGCGAAACGTTCTCGGGTTTCAGTATGGCACATTCCGATTATAATGTCCTAGCGTTACCTTTGGCGTAATCCCGTACGTATTATTTACATTGTAATTTCATGTTGTGTTTGAGTATTTCGCGGTAATTTTTCACGATATCTGGTCTTGCTCACCAGAACTTGTGCATGGTTCGCGTACTACTCGCGATTGTTATGCGATGATATTTTCTTCTTATCAACCTTGATCTGTTGCCGAATTACAGTTTATAGCGATTTTGACTCGTTTACGCAACATTGCTACCGATCTCTCGCGCTATTCGATTGTCTATGTTCGCTTACGGCAGATTATTTTCGTTTTCTTCTCATCACGATTATCTTTTTTTACTTGACTATGTCGTTCTCTACTTGATTCTGTATCCGTTATTTCTATAATATCGTCTACTTTATCTTATTTTTATTTTGTTTTATATTGCTCTGAATAAACACGCTCATTGTTACTCGATTACCAAATAGTACATTGTGTAACGAGTGGGGATTAGTTGTTTATTGCGCGACGGGCACGAGCGAGGCGAGTTAACCCTTGCAAAAATTGCAATGTGGTAGAGGACTTTTCGACACAGTTTAGTCCACTCTATCTAGATACAAAAGCGATGGCGAGAAATTTTTGTGACACCCTGTATAATATAATACTGT
This sequence comes from Cyphomyrmex costatus, assembly GCF_001594065.2. Classification (NCBI taxonomy): domain Eukaryota; kingdom Metazoa; phylum Arthropoda; class Insecta; order Hymenoptera; family Formicidae; genus Cyphomyrmex; species Cyphomyrmex costatus. The sequence goes on along the minus strand of NW_017275499.1, from coordinate 415,155 downwards.
ACATTTCTCTAAATTATTGATTAAACCACAGCGTTGTATATATTTTTTATAGTATAATATATACAGGTTGAACTTTATTCAATTTATAAAAGGTTAAGAACGTTAACTCAAAATTTATAAAAAGGTTAAGAATGTTAACTCAAGTGCGGATGCTATAAAAGGCTGAGATAAATCTTTGAGCTCGAGTGCCGGATGGCGGATAATAATTTTAAGACCTGAGTTCGACACACAACTTTCGCAATGAGTTTCATTAACTTACAATCTTAAAAGTAGAATCGCCTTAAATTAACCCGGATAATAATTGAAGCTCTATCAGCCATCAAATTGCACATGGATGTGGAAAGTATAATGAACGTCTCACTACCTTTCTAATGAAACGGATAAGTGGATTAAGGAACTAATGCGTTGAAACAGAATCGTTGGCCGATATAATCTTTTTTCTTCATCGCTAAAGTCGTAAATCGTTCAATATGCGATCTTATTAAAAATGTCACATGATGGTGTATGTACGTATGTACAATGATACCTTTCTTTAAATCTCAATTTTGTAAGTAAGAGAAGCGCTACTTACGATCAAAGTTAGATGTTGGAATAATACATGTGTGTATTTAAATGTATTTAAATAAAGTTATCTTACATTAGATAAATAACTGCGTGTTGATTATTTTTTGGATTTACAAACACAATCGATTTAAAATAATAATAATCTCTCCAAATTAGATTGTCAATTTGATGTTTACCTCTCATCGTCAGCCAAGATTTTTTGCAATAAGTTCTTTATAGGTTTTTAAAATAAAAATAATACCAAATCAACCTAATTTAATTTTTATTATAGTTATTAGAGACTATTATCATTTTTTAGTTTGATTATACTGTAAGAGTAAGCCAAAGCAGTTAATGTGCAGTTGGAATATATAAATTTATTTAAATATATATGCACCCTCTTTCAATTCATTAGAATGGAATTTCACTATCAAGAGTGAAAATTGAACCAGTTTTGAAAAAGCTCAATTTTCTTGAAACAGCTTCAATCTTTGATCTCTTGTAAAACAGAAAGACCATTAACATTTCAATATTTACATCAGGAAAATTTGAATAATAAGTTTGCTGGAAGAACGTATTATATATAACGTACATATAAAGGTTTATCCGAAAATTATCATCTTGTATTGCATACAATTATCTGTTAATTGACTTAAGAATCGATTGGCATGCATCGAGCAATAGCGTTATGGAGATTTTCTAGGTTTTGTGAGAATTACGCGTAATGAAAAAGAAAGACAACAGGAGTGGACGGGAAACAAGAAGGCCGCAAGAAGAAAGAGTGGAATTGGGCTAATCGCGAATGTATGTTTGCCGCGATGGGTTTACCTTGATTTTGCGAACGCTCGATTCGCGTCACGAGGCGAGGTCACCGTATAACCAGGTCATTGGGGCATTCGGATACCCGAGGACCGCGAGTCGAACTACGCGCATATGCATATAGAACGACCCACATCTCTCTACGCGCTCTCGCGTCCTTCGTCCGAGGACTTAAATTTTTGACGCACAAATACCATACATAATAACGAAAGCACGCACGCATCTCCTTCTCGATCGGAGCAATGCTGTTCTTCAAGGTCCTTCTTTTCGTCGTCTATCAAGACCCACGCAAATTTCGAGCACATGCACACTGAAAAAAAAATTTAGTTATACGGACATATATGGTTGATTTTCTCCATGGTTCATTCAACCATTATTTAGTCGCAACAACAAATGTATAGTTTGTTTTTGTCAACCATCTAAAATAAAATGATAAGAACAAGGACAAGTAAAAGTGGGTAATAAATTTTTATACAAATTTAAAGTCAAGGTATAAAATATTATTAAGTTAAAGTATCCCCGGGTTCGACTCCCAGCCGAGATAATATTTTTCGCAATAAGAATAATTTTCCAGATTTAGTATTTTCAGATTATTAGAGTTGCGTTTCAAGACCGACGATTGTTCGGCGCGCAATTTGGGAGGGACTACGTATATATTAGTTAATTATTAATTCAATTCGTGTGATAGTACCGAGGGAGGTAGTTTATATGTAAGCGATTAAAAGATCCAAGCTAGACTGTTATAGGCTTCGTATTTGTATTATGTTATTAAGTTAAATTAACGTATTAACAAACGTCAAAAAGTATATGAAATTATTTAAAAAAAAAAATTATATATGTCAAGTCATTACATGTTTCGGTCCCCGGTTTGGACCATCCTCAGATGATAAAAAACATTGAACAAAATAATGGAATATAATAGAGGATCTAACATCATATTAAGTCAGTTGAAGATGAATCCTCTATCCGAGTGATACTAGAGTTGCTCGTAAACGATTCTCAGAACGTTTGTTTGTAACGTCTTGGTAGTCTATTAATAAAAGTTAAATATAACTATCAAATGATTTAAAATCGCTTGATTTTGAACACTCACCATATCAATCCAAAAGAAGAGGAGATCATCATCGTTGAAACAAAAATTGTGAATAACAATAAAACGAAAACATTAATATGTATAAAAAGTAAAGAGTATAAAAGAATTTAGAAGATGTGCACAGTTTTTACGGTTTTAGAACAGTCCAACGAAGGTTGCTAGAACGAAATTTCCGGCTAATGTTTACGTGATAGGTGTCGTGTCCAGTGAGGGTGATGTTATGCCACCACATTTCTTTAAAAAAAAGGGGAAAGTGTTACTTTGATAACTGTGCAGAATACTTTGATACTGTGAGAGCTACGTTACATCAAAAATGGGTTGGGGTAGGTTATTTTTAACGATAGTGGAACCCCCACGCAGGAGTAACAAACAAAACCTACTGTATTCACTCTAACCTCACCTCTTCCTCTGTGAAGAAGATCGCAACTTCCAAGTCGCTTTATGTCGTAAAGTGTATGCGTGAATATAGTAGATTTTGGCTACTCCTGCGTGGGAGCTCCACTACTGTTAAAAATAACCTAACCCAATCAATTTGCTGGTGTGAGGTAGCTCTCACTTTGCGTGGAATCTCACATACAACACTATAATGATGGAAGTTGTGCACCCCTTTGCAGGGGAGAGGGTGAGTTAGAGTTGCTTTGCGTGGAAAATCAAAATATGTGTGCAGAATAGTAGTTAATATTGTATATATAGAAGAAATAAGACGTTATTTTTGAAACCTTCTTTTAACGAAGGACGAGCGACGGCTGTTGGAGGTTACTCAAGGCATGATCTTGACAACATATGTCAATGTCAAGGTCATCGGTGTTGCTTCCTCTATTCTGAGTAATTACCAAATTTATTTTCAATTAAGAATATTTTTCACTTTGTTTCAAGAATAATTTATTTTCAATCGGAGATTGTTTATTCTTGGCGATATTCTAAGAATAAAATATTCTTAAATTGAAGAATATATGCATTTCTTTAAGAATTCATTTTTTTTGTGTAGATATTAACTTATGCATATAAAAGTTAATTCGCAGCATTCTTGCTGCCATAATTCTTTCAATTCATAACAACGATCTTTCTTGCGTAATCTCCTGGTTTTCATATCTCGAGCAATGATATTTTTCTCAGGCCTACCGTGGAAATTATTTTCTTGATGAAATGATTATTCGACGTGGTAGTGTTCAGCCGAATTTATATATGGTTAATAAATGATGCCAGCAAGTATATGAGTGTGAGCGTATCGGAGGGAAGTCCCGTCAATAAAGCGAGCGCAATGACAAAAACGCCATCGAGATCAATCGGGGTTAACGAATGTAATTCCTCGGTATTCCGTGGTGGCGAGTCCGTAAAAAGATGGAGTCATACAAAGTTTTCTAGGGCGGCGAGGACGGCGGTTTCGAGACCGTAGAAATTCGCTTGTGAATCGCGTTAACGGGTCGAGCAGTTCGAGAGATCGCTTTAAATGGATTGGCCGATACACAATAGGGTTAAAATACTACATTTTAATATGTAGCTAGACATCACTATCGTGATAAATCACGTGTTTTGTGTCTAGATATGAATCTAAATGTACATACAGTTCATGAGAATTCCGTAAGTCATAAGATATTGACGAATAAAACCAATATGATGTGTCATTATGATGATAACAAAATTTTCTTTGAGATTTAATCAATTTCAATGTTCAAGTATAATAATACTTAAAAAAATTATATCGTAAAAATGAAAAGGTCAAGTCATGTTAAAAAAAGAATCCTCTCAAAAATTTAAATCTTGAGAAATTTAAATGATTATCTAATAATAATACGTCAAAAATTTAAATGATTACCTATCCTCAAAAATTTAAACCTTTAAGACTTTAAATGATATTATCTAATATAATATATTACCACGAAAAGTAACTGATATGTTATTTAAGTTGCAAATTCAAAATGAACATACATACATATAAGTAAAACAGATTACAATTTGCAGATTACAGAAAATAACTGCAATATGTTATTCTTAGTACATAAAATATAAAAGTCGGTTATTGAAATTTGATGGACGGACATACCATAGAAAACAGAGATGGAGACGTTTCTTAATTTTTCATTAAAATTATCACATTTCGACCGCTTGTATCTCTCAGAACGGCTTGACCGATTTAAAATTTTTTTGGCTCGAATTACTCGTGGCGATGCCGCCTTTCAAGACATATAACGTTCGATTCAAAATTTGTTTATATTTTAGTAGTTATGCACCCCTGAAAAATGTGGACTTTGGTGGCTCGGGATAAGAGACTCTTGTAGTATCTATTATTAATCTTTTAAACTAACTTTTAAATTAACTAGTAGTTTTTTTAACATGGTCGGAGACACTACCGCGTCTCCTGATAAAATAAAACATAGATATCTTAAACTTGTATTCTAATTTTTTTATTTTATTTGAAGGCTCAAGAGTGTTTGTAAGATAACTTCTTGTATATGCAATCTTCGTGTTATTTCGTACTAGAAACGGAAGTTTTTCGAGAGACAAAAAACATAATTGTTGAAATCTCTAGACGCACGCACGCACGCACAGAAATTGGACTCTGACTCGCGGTCTATTTTCTCTATTGTGATACGGAGTTATCCCCGTCTTACGATCCATTATACGAAACGTGATAAATTTCAGTCGGGAATATATCTACGGACCAATGTGGGTTATCGATTTTAACAGAAATTGGACTCATCGAAACTGGACTCGCAAGGCAAAACTAGGGCGCACATTTGAGATAAATAAACTTCTGTTGTTATATAGAGAACAAATTCTTAACATATTTTTATAATTTTTGACATACATTGCATACTTACATATGCAAATGTAATTCAAATAAACTATATAAAAATTGAAATATACGGATTATGTTTCAATTGATATATTCTTGTAGAAAGTTATATCTATGTTACAGTCGTATAAAAGCTTTATGGAATTTTTTGGACAATTTTTCCCCTCTATATGAGAAGAGATTATTTTCTACTTTCTCTCTCTACACTTCCAAGACTGAAAGTCACACAAAACAATATTTTTAAGTTTTTAAAATTATTTAAAGTATTATATAATCTTACCATTTATTAACTGTATAAATATTTTTACCAAAAACAATCAACTCGACTGAAAAATTTCAGTGGATGTCAACATTTTATTTATTAACAAATCAAGTAATCAGAATAATAGCCAAACTATTTGGATACAGTCGCGACTTACAGCATTTTCGGAATATAAGCGGGTCGATCGCAAAGTGTCGTTGCAGCCTACACTTACAAATTTATCGATCGACCGATACGACGACTAATGAGCATCGTCGTGGCATTTCGTTAACGCGCGTTGAAATCCACTCGCGAAGGAGGAAGACCTAATAACACGCGACCTAGACCCGATCTTCTTCAAGGTGTGCACGAGAGAGAAGAGAAAAGAGAATAAAGAGAGGGTGTCCGAAGAGAATACAGCGACGTCGAATAGTGAGTCCGAAGGATACCCTCGGCATCAAATGGAGGAAGATTGAGGAAACAAGATGAATGCACCATATAATAAAACTCGTCCGCCGAGATTCATTCCTGCCGGATTTAATGGAAGCTCTATCTAGGCACATTTACAGTCTGTCTAGTAAGAGCGTGGCAAGCCTATCTCAAAGAAAAATTGCTTATTAGCCTTAAATTTATATTAATTGTATTGAGTAGGATTATGGCCAAAATGCAATTATATTAATAACGAGTCCACCAGCGGCGCAGCCCCCCCCCAAAAAAATTAAAATATTTCGTAAATAATTTGACAAAAAAAACATTTTTTTAAACTTTATTATATTTCAAAAATGTTTTTTATGTATCAAGAACTCTAGGTATTCACAAAATAGTTCTGTTAAGCTGATCAGAACTATGCGACCTTGAATTTCGTTAAAAAGTTAGCACCCCATTTTTAAAAAATTATTAAAAAATGATTATTAAGCGCATATGTTATTAAAAATTATAGAGAACTCTTCGTATCGTCAAAGAGAAGCAGGAATTATCATCAGAACTATTGTATCTAAAAATTAATTCTTCAAAAATTTTTAATTTTTTTTTTATTATTCGAAAATTTTTTTTACATATCAGGAACTCTAGGCAATCGCAAATTGAATCTATTAAGCCGCTCAGAACTATTCCACCTCGAAATTCGATAAAAAGTTAGCACCCCATTTTTAAAAAATGTAAAAAGAATGTTTATTGAGCAGAACTCTTGTTATTATCTATAGGGAACTCTTCGTCTCGTCAAAAGGAAGTGGGTACTCTAATCAGAACTCCTGAGTACTATAGTTGGGGTGTTAACTTAACATACCCCAATTTAAGACTTTTAAAGATAAAAATATGGTTTATATTACTAGAATTAAAATCAATAAAAAATTCCATCAATCTGAGTCTGATGACACATGATATTTTATTGATATTTTAGTGTTTCTTAGATCAGATCTGGTCGATTGATCACTAGTACAACAATCAGGTTATGGCGAACCTTCTTTTTTCGATGAATTAGTTAGCTTACTCGTATTTTTAGTGTTTTTTGTATAGGTCCGATTTGGACACGGATCTTTTCGAACTATTGGAACAAATTTTACAATAAACCGCAAAAGTAGTCACAAAACTTTTGATATTTTTTAATTCTACACTCTTTAATTATCTTAATCAATCGGTCTAAATTAATTACCGTCGGTCTTAATCAATTACCGTTCAAATTTTTAACATCTTTTAAATAATAATTTACAAGAATTTTCTTTTTTAAAAAAATTGTCGCATGATAGCCGAAAATACATATTTGCGTCTATTCTATGAACGTTATAACAGAGTACTACCAAACTGCTGTCACATGTATCTTATAAGGACTTTACATTATAAATCGCACGCAATTTGCTTAACCGTATTTATTTAAATTAAAAAGGTCCGATTTGGAACTCGGTCCGATTTAAGACGTTCTCCTCTGTTAATTGATTATTTATAATCGCCAGTTATTCGATTCCTGTAATTTTGTTACCTTCTAAAAGAATTTAATATGTCTAAGAATAATCGTAATAATATAATTTTAAGAAAAGTCCTTCTTCAATTTCCTGCACAAATATTCAAATAATTTGCTATACTGAAAGATGCTTCCCTTAGAAATTAATCGAATATTCAGAATATTTTTCTCAAAATTTCTCCGTGCGTACTCTATTATTATACATATGTACCTCGACTGTTGTTACGTTTCTCTTCGTGCTCTAATGAATCTTTACAGTCACCTGCAGTGTGTACAAAACGTAAATGTGCCGTTATATACATGTTATCGTATGACTGCAGTAGTCGAACAATTCGCCTTTCCACGTGACGGGGCAACGGCCGAAAGAGCGATCGATTAGCGAGAGAGATTCAGTGAAAATCTGTGCCATCGTAGGGTGAAGTTTAGCCTCCACTTTTTGGCACGGGTTTCCGTGCCAACCAATGTATAGCTTGGGGGAATCGACAGAGGTTGTCTAACGGACAAAACGATTATCTTCACGCTCGGCTTAGCGCGATCGCTATTCGCAGAAGCGCGATCGATGCAGTGATCAAATCAGGCAGATTGTTGTTCCACGCTGCAAAACAGGCTCATCGAGAAACCGAATTCGAATTCCCTGCCAACCGAATTAATGTACTTTTTTTTTGGCAGATCGGTCCCAATTAATAAATCAGTTTGTATCGTGCGTATATCTCATCGTTATAATAATATATGGTACTAAATTTTTCCTATTTCATAAATGCTTTGGAAAGTTTTCTTTCCAAGTATTTCTTGTAGTATCTTATAAACATAATAAATAATCAATGAGAAATTGCCTTTAACGGTCGAGCTGGATCTTAGATGCTACTATAATTTCGTGTGAATTTATATATTACATATGTAGTCTTTTAAATCGCGCGCCGAACAATTTTTCGGTTTTGAAACGCTACTCTACGAAACTACCGCAATGATATCACGACTTAAATTATCTACCAATTTAACAATTATTTACAGATTTTTAATATGTCATTCATAGATTTTAATATGTCATTCAACATTATTAAGATCCAAGGTGCTACGAGCATCAAAATTGTCCTTTAAGTGCTGAACGGGCCACTAATACCTAGGAAAAAACTTTTAACATCTGATGGGATTTGAATCCATCCACAATCTCCTGGTTGGTCCAGGCTTCTGAGTTGCTGACCTAACGTACTACTCCACTGCTACCTTGTCAATAGAGATGTTTCGAATTGTATGCTATTCAGCACAAATATGATTTAATAACTAAGTAACTAGATAGTACTGACTAGATAAGTTTTTTTCACTCGTTACTGGGTAGTCACTAGCTGCATATTTCGTAATATCAATAAATCTGTCTAGTGACTATCCAGATGAGTTCGAAATCGTATCCAATTAATGCTGTCAAGTGGCTAGATAGTAAATCAGATCGGCTAGATTCATTTCTGCTCTGGTAGTTGTGTTTCTCATATGTACGGTCCTATAAGATTTAGTATTTAAATAATAAATAATCTTCCGACATATATGTGTGTAAATTATTTTTAAATTTTTACAAGCAAAGGCTCCAATTGTTGAGAGTTATCATGTTGCAACTTTGCAATTGTGTAAATATCTTGATAATACAAAGTCATAAATTAACATCGTGTTATGATAATAGAGTAGTTGATTAATTGCAAAATTCATTATCTATTCATCGCAATTTGATTATTTGCCGAAAAATCAATCACCAAGAATATAAAATTCTCCCAACAACTCAGAATTAAAATTTTTTTTCTTGTTTTTTTTTTAATAATATTCTGACATTAACATTAGTTTAAAAAATGTTTTAAATTTCATTAATGTATATAAATTTTTTTTACTTTATTTCATTCTGTTTGACTTTGCACTTTCGTGTTGATGGAAATTTAGTTTCATGACAACAAAATTGCAGCATTTTTCAAAGCAAAACCTTTGATGAGTATATCTAGTTGAAAGGACATTCAATCCGGGTTACACCATATAATAAATCTGACAATGTCATCGGCCGTTTCGTCAGCTGGCTCTCAAATTAACAAACTTTAAAAATGAATCTAACTGATCAAACCCTTTTCCTTTCGTTTTTTTTCCCTTCAGAATTACGTATCCTATCAATATAGATTGTGTCTACTAGTTTTCGATTTGTAGGTGATGACAGATTTGCAACTTCCGCCGGCTTGTCTGTCTCTTTTTCTCGAGCAAAAACGAAGGACTTTTGAATTGATTTTCTCCTTTCGCTACACAGCTGCAGCTGCTTTACGTCAGTAATTCGGCGCGGCTATAAATTCTATCCAACTCTTAACTGTTCGCTCGAAAGCTTTCTTCGTTAATTGCTTCGTGAGTAGCTTTTTCCTTCTCCTTTTCTTTTCATCCCATCATCCTGCGATCTCTGTTCTCACTTCTGCTTTTTCTTGATTACGTGTCGTCGCGATCTTTGAATTTTCTTCGAAATATTTACAATGCACCTATCAGTAATATTTAATTTGTATAATACTTTTATGTTAGTTTATAAATAAATATTGAATCTTAAACGTGTATATCAAATAAGTATTCATATGGTATTCATATTCAACATATACTAAATACTTTTCCTCGAGCAGAAATAAAACTAAATTATTTTTATGTTAGTGTAAGACTACATATGGTATATATTTTTCCGATAAGTTACCTTGGTAAACTACTTTTAAACTATATCCTTATAAATTAATGTATTTATTACATGCTAATATTTAAAAAGATTTCCAAAAGGTTTGCAATAGTTTAACATATTTATATATAGCAAATATATCAAAACTGTAAATTTCAAACTATCAGTATATTCATCGCCATTTTCCAAAACATAAAATTTTATTATCGTTAAATAAAACATTGTTTAAGTTTCTATCTCTATAAAGTTATTTCTGTTTCATCTGATTCATTTTATGAAACTTTTATTTCGATGGTCAAAAATATTTTATACAAAAAAGAGATAAAGTTTTTATAATAAGTTAAAAAAAGAATCTAAATATCAGGGCCAATTTCAGCATTTTTGAGGCTCTATACACGATATTAAAAAGCGCCCTTCCTCTCTCTTATTCTTTTCCATTCATATAATATATAATAATAATAAAATTTTATTATTAATCGTATTAATTTTTCAATACACACGTATTAATTAATTCTTTTAAAATAAAGAATAAATTATTGTTTATTTTTATTCTGAATAATTAAACATGAATTGCTCAAGCTTTTTCCATAATAGAATCGCAAGTAATAAGCTGTAAGAAATTAAGCAAACATACTCGAGATTATTGTTTTGATATTCAATTATGGTTGGCCAGTTTCTTACGGTTTACAGCTTGTAACTCTATTGTAGAACAGGCTTTGTCGTATTTACTGTCTTAAACCGGTCCTATAGATAACGTGAATATCGAATATTACATAAAACCTAGATTTCGAAAAATTTATTATTCAAAATATCGATAAAAAATTAATAAAGTATTTCGCTTGTGCTCAGAATTTTTCAATTAGCACAACATCATATTTATCTTAATAGTTATCGACATGAAAAAAATTTCAAAAATTTTTTATCTTTTTTATTACTTATTTGTATCTTTTATTTGAACATTATGTCCTACTAATATAGATGGTTAACTTTAATCTCGGTTAACTTATATTTTACTTTTTCCTATATATAATGTAACTAGAAATAGATAAAAAGAACTAAAAATAGATAAAAAGCGTAAATGAATGTCCATATCTTAACCAATGCAGATTTAAGTTAATCTACTACATTTGAATGGTTGAAATGGATATATTAATCTTATCTTTTCAGAGAAACTCAATTTTTGTTTATCAGAACCGCTGACTTTACAGTTCGAAAATCGAGTTGCCGTAGTAATTACCATATTCGGCGGTATGTCCCAGAGATATTAACCATAACGGCGAATTATTTGCGGACAGGTCATCGACTACCAACAACACCTGCTCATCGTGTATAAAATAGATTGTATACAATGAGATCAGATTATTTCAGATAATTCAATTAATTACAGATTAATATTTTACAGATTCATATTTTTATATCACACTGTGTTAAAAAATCAGTACGGTCACATTTTGTTTGTTAATTCGAGATAAATAAAATCTAAGGGAATGCTAATGTGACAGCTGAACTCCAAAAATCACTGCCTTATATACACATCGATATGATTTACGAAACATCGACAGATCACTGCATACTACCCCAGAGAACATGAACACATATCTGAAAGTCATAATACGTCTTGAAATAGATGTCTTTAAGACTTTTTCAAAAGACCTCTTTCAGATTTCTTGGAAAATTATTTAAGTTTTGGATCATGTAGCTATTTACATTATCGACTGTAAATTATATTTATACATATAATATCAGCCTATTTTAGCGTTAATGACTTTCATGCAGATGGATTTTACTTTGCGTGGAAATTGGACACCCCTAGGCAATGGAAGCAAATGGAGTAGACTGGGATGGACCTCATTTCACGTGGAAAGTCGTGCGCTTCCAGGCAGGGAGGAGAGATGAGATGGACTTCATTTCGCGTGAAAAGTTATTACGTAAGCAAGAAAGATTGTAAGATACTCAGTTCTAAATATTGCAAGGAAGCGTGTAAGATACTTATTGTTAGTATTAACATATTTTATATGGCAGAAGACATTATTTTTTAAATCTTTTTACTAACTTTTTAATGAATAACGGCTAAAATCTGTTGAAGCTCACTCAGGGTCATGACCTTGACAATATATGTCAAGGTTATCGGAGAAACTTCGCCTAAAGTGAAAATTTACCAAATTTTTTTTTCAAAGTAAAGTGTCAGGTTTATTTAGGTATTGTTGTTGAGGTTAATGACATGTTGATTAGTGTGTATTAATAAAGTCATTTTAAGAAAAAATGTAAAATGTTAACTTGATGACACACAATATAAAATTGTTTTTGGTAATACAAGTTAGTAAAAATTCCATCCTATTAATTTCTGATACTATCTTTCTTTTTTTCTTTTATTTTAAATTGGTCCTGCTAATTATTACAGGTTAGTCACGATTTTTTTCAACATGGCACAAAGTACAAAATTATGATTAATGATACAATTTAATACTAAATATTCCAATAGGTCCGATTTGATTTTGCTAATTTGATCCAGTTTTATAAAGCTTTTTTTATTGCCGTATACAGGTAATTGCTCAGATTTTTGTAATCGGTCTCCTAGCGCGTCACACTATTATTTGTTACGTATAATGTAATTTTAAATAACTTCATTTACGTTAAAATACAATAAAATACGTTTCCAACCAAATATGTTTTTAAATAAGTCTTACACAAGACGTTATTCGAATATTTTAACTGTGATAAGAGAGACGAGAATGCAAATCAAAATTAACGCAAGTACCTCGCGGAAATAGAGACTACAATACCCATGTCTTGTTTCCTTTTTTTCTTTGCACGATCATGTCGACCGATATTAGCCTTGGCCGCGAACAAAAACCGATATACATTGTCCACGCGTTCGCCTTGAATAATAAAATTTACGCGAAAAGATTTCTAACCGAACGTGACTCACGCGCATGCTTTTTTGTCTTTGTGAAGTTAGCACTTTATTTAAAAAAATCGGTAATTTTAATAACAGTTCTTCTTGCACCTAGAACAGTTCTATAGTTCCGTTGATTTAACAAAAAAATTAATAAAAATAAAAATATGATGCGGTGCTAACTTCGCGTGGCACCGCAAAATTAAAAAAAGTTGATTCTTATTATGGAATCTTATTATAGTACTCGAAGAGTTCTACAGTTCCTCATATATTTTAACAATAGTTCCGGTTTTTAAGTATTTTTAAATAAATTTTTAAATTAAGAGTTGACACCTCAAGTTTCAAAATAATTAATTTTTATTATGCCGTTGTTTTGTATTCGAAGAAAACTACAGTTCCTGACAAGTTTTAATGGCACTACCGATCCTTTAAATATTTTTAAACAATTTTTTAATCTGCACCGCACGTTAAGAGTAAAGTACATCTAAACAGCCAGTACTGGCTGATTTTTTCGCATTTTCCGATCTACAATAATTCGGGTATGTTAAGTTAGCACCCCAACTATAGTACTCAGGAGTTCTGATTAGAGTTCCCACTTACTTTTGACGAAGAGTTCCCTATAGTTAATAACAAGAGTTCCGCTCAATAAATATTTTTTTACATTTTTTAAAAATGGAGTGCTAACTTTTTATCGAACTTCGAGGTGGCACAGTTCTATCTTCTATTTTATTTATTGTATTTTTATTATTTCTATGTATATACACAGTTAAACTTATTTTAATATTATAACTGCTTTATTTTATTTACTATCTGACTCTTATTATCCTTCTTTGTTTGATTATTATTTTTATATAAAGAGTCCTTTATTTTTCATTTTAATGTGAAAAGTATCGTGAAACTGTCGGAAAATGCTAAAGTCAGCCAGTACTGGCTGTTTAGATGTAATTATCAATGTAATAAAACATTCTCCTGCAGCAATAATTGCTGGATATGAGAATTTATGGCACAGGTGTTGTTTGCTCAGTATGCACAGCTGGTTGTACGAATCTCCTAAAATTCACAATAGATTACAATAGATACATGTTTATCGATGGATTAAACCATCAAAGAAAATTTCTCCACGAGAATCTAATTCTACATGGTATTTATTATATCTTTTTGATTTACAATTTAAAGGAATGGAGAAACGCAACATGCACAAGAACTGTATATTTTTTAATTAAGCACTTTTCGAATTTATCCTGGCTAAGAGTTAAACACGTAAAGAGGTTGCGAATACTCGCTACGCTCCTTTGTTGCATGCGGCGCGTATAATTGCGCACGATGATACGCACCGTACAACACAACGGTATATAAATCCGATAGACTCACGAAACAGCTATAAAACGCTGAGCTGAAAGGAAAGAGACTATCTTTATGATAGTCAAAGCTGGCCCGAAGTTTACTTAATTCGATATGGATGAAAAAAGAGAGCAATATTATTTACACATTACTAACACAACGTGTGTGACTGATAATTTTTATAACCGGAATTCGTCTCGCGTGTTACAATCATAACATGGTAGATCAAAACATTATTCTACGAGTTTTATTATTACTAATAATATTTACTCGATATACAAAGCAAAAAAAAAACGATTGAAAAATAGTATAGAAATAGAATTGAATTTTATCAATCTTTTGATTGAAATTTTTTATTTTTTATCTAATATGCAGATACTATTATACTTTATTCTTTTTTTGAAAAAGATTTTAATGGAAAGATATTTCATATATACTATAATAAAAAAAATACTATTTATGTTATAAATTGTTAAATAGTTCAACACATATATATATATATATATATTAACAGGAAATAAAACTTTATGATATAAAATATTGTATAAATTTATATAAAGATTGTACTGACTATGAAAAGAGAATGACAAGTTGATGAAATTTACTTACAATTAGAATTAGATGACACAGATCTTAGGCATATAAATATAGATATGCACATATTCAATTTCAAAACACACACAAGCTCCTTTAATTAAAAGTTATTGTGATTATTAGTTGCTAGGTACAGAGAGAGATCTCTTTTTTATTGCTGCCCTGGAACTAAAGAACTGGTACTGTATATGGACTAAACTAAAACTTTCTCTTCTCACTTTTTTGCTAAAAAAAAAAACTATATATAGTAATAAACAATTTATTAGGACTATATTCTATCTAAATTATAACTAAGTTACTTTAATTGTGTCGTTCAAACTATTAAATATTACAAAACATATAAATAATTTAAACAGCAATACGGAGAAATACGTATTATTAAATGGCACGTGTTATTAAATGACGAGAGATTAAATTTTAAAATTATATAAAATATTTCACTGTAAAGTTCATTCTATAATTGTATAATAAGAGGTTAAACTTCATAATCTGGAGACACGGTAGTGTCTCGGCGCTGCGCAGCGACACTGCCATGCCTCCTTTACGCGAACTGGCGAGTTGCGGCAGATTGAGATTATCAGATCTCAATAACGACTGAACCAATCAAGTTCTACGTATATCAAGTTCTACGTCAATCGATAGTGCCCGCTCAAGTTATGTAATGAAAGTGCTTTTGTTTTTTCTTTACGTGCCCCTACGAGCGAAAATATTGCGACGCATTGCGACGCAAAATCCAAATCTGAAATTTTTATGTAAGAAACGTCGTCATTGTCGCCGACTACGGAGTGGGGGAAATGTCCTTCTGAATTTTTGGCGTAAGAGGTAAATGTCAGCAAGCATGACAATATAAATATACGATGGCTGTGACAAACGCGCGATTTAAAATGACCATAACAAATAGTTCGTCAATGGTCATCTTCTCGCATTATCGAAGTCAAAATAGATGGTCACATAATTATATAATGTCAAAAAATTAAAAGAAAATCGATTATCACAGCGATATTAGTCTAATTCTTACGGTTGTCGGTACAATATTGAAATGAGAATTTTGACGCAAAGTCAAATCTTGTTTATGATCGGAATATATGCTTTATGTAGTCCTTCTGTATCTGTCCTGTAGGTTGAGTTCGTTTTTCTGTTTCTTGATATTAAGCATTTCAGACAAAGCGTTTTCTGTAACAAGGCTCTTCGTCCAATATGTGAATGTTACACCAATCAAATTCATGTCCCTCCCTGTTGTAGTCTATGATCCGTTATTACCGATTTAGATGTGTTCCACCGTATATGATTGCGATATTCTGCAATCTTTGTTTTTAATTGTCTTCCTATTTGATCCACATATGTTGCGTCTCGCAATCATTACAATTTATTTTGTAAACCACGTTAAATTTGCAGTTTGAAGTCAATGGATCTTTGTGTACTTTAATATATTTTTGCAATTTATTAATGCTAAAGAAAGATACTCTGAACTCGTTCCTGTTAAATTGTTTGAATTTTTCAGTTAATTTAGGAATAAAAGGTATTGAAAACCACGATGGAATGATAAATGAATTGGTATTCTTGTTATTGTCACTAATTTGAGAACTTCTACCATGTTCGATGTTTTTAATTCTGATGTTAATATTATCAAAAATAAATTTAAGAGGAAAATCGTTTCCTTTTAAAATATTAATTATCAAACTGATATTTTTTTCATAAAAAGTTATATCAGACAGTAGGAATGCTTTGTCTACTAAACCAAAAATGACACTCTTCTTTTGAGAAAGAGGATGATTAGAATAGAAATTTAAAAATTTTCCCGAAAAAAAAAGTGAGTTTATGGTACCAATCAGAAATTAACCGATTTTCTTTAATGACCATAGTGATATACAAAAAATTCAACACATTACCCATTTCTAATGTAAATTGAAGTCTTGGATGAAATAAATTGACAGCTATTTAAAACGAATCAGTATTATGTGAAGGAACAACTATTTTTTATGTGACTGTCTACTTTTGGCAAAGAATCTTGCATTATATTTTGTAAGAAAGAAGCTAAATTATGTAGTGGACTACCAATAGACGAAACAACAATCCTGAATGGACAAGTTCTGTTTATGTATCTTGGGAAGTGCATACGCCCTTGGGAGTGTCCCATCGCGGTTATACAGCTGAATCATACAGCCGAAGCATGTAATGCGCGCGTTATATATTGTAAAATTTGTCGACATATTAAAGTAGAATTTGCAATTAAAATGTAGCTCACTTCTTCATTTAAAGTTTGACAAATTATTTATTTGTCTCTTATTAGCCACTTAATAAAAATGGGCATAATTCAGTAGAAAAATATGTTTCTCGAATTTTAAATTTTATATATAATTAAAGGATTGGATTTCATTTTTAGTTAACTGTTGTAATAATAATTAGATATATTACAAATTCTATTAAAAATTAATAAAACAATATAAGATATACTTTTTTCACCTCAAAATGCATTTTAATTTTGATTGACAGTAATGTATACGCATTAACTTTACTATTCAATAATATCTTCGTTCTTTTCATTTTGATTTGTCACAAAAAATCAAGCACTTATAATGACGGTACAATACGATAGAATACGATTTTCCCATGCCGAAGAATTAAAATTTCGAATTTCAGCATTCGTTCTTGTTTATATTAGGCGATTTTTGGCGTGCCTCTGGTATAGCAACCAAAAGCAACCGTGGTTGAGGCTATCTTTGTCTTCTGATCCCTGAAAACGAAGATAGCCTTAGTCGCGGTTAGTTTTAGTTGCTACACCAGAAGCACGCAAAAAATCGCCTTTTGTGATATACGATATTTCATGTTTTATATCCAGCACACTAAGTAATGTCACATTGCGTGAGAGTAACAAATATCGTGACAGAAAAATGAGAAAATGGAAACGAAACAAAGCGTACGTTAAAGACACCGAGGGATCTGATGATACATTTAGCGCTAAGTGAGTGGCGCCGCCCAATTCAGAGTTTCCATCTGATTAGTAAGACAAGAACGGAAATTTTCTCTCTCATCCTACCCTTTCTCACACACATGAAATAAATTCATGTACAACAGCAATAATTAGCTTGTCAAAACACATGCAGTCTGCACCGACAATGGAGATAAACAGACAAGAGAAGCATTGATTCGATATTTCTAAATTGGAGCAGTCGATATCTTGTCTGTCTAGCTTGGGAGTAAGTCAAGTGTGACATTTCATATTTTCGCACCTTATCTCGTCTTTTTTCCTTCTTTTACTTTTTTTTATCATCCGCGCGAAGCGTCTTTAATCGTTCTAGTGTCAAGGCAACGAGCATTGTAATGTACGAGTCAACACCAAGTTGGAAAATAATCAGTTTCCTTGTTGAAATAAATGTTCATTTAATTCATTCCGGAAACGACCATCCTTGCTCTTTCTATTATGTATATGAATTTATTTCATGTGTGTGAGAAAGGGTAGGAAGAGGGAGAAAATTTCCGTTCTTGTTTTACTAATCTTCAACAAATTAGTTCGGTCCGTTTTTTGTGTTAAAAAATGCATTTATTTCCAAACAAAATGAATGAACAGATTAATTAAAATATTGTCCATCTCTCAGGCAATTTTCGAATTCTATCTCGAAAAAATGACTCGTCTTTGGAAGCGATCATCGTTTGGAAAACGGACCGAACTAATTTGTACTTCTAATAATATTCTAATCTCGTATATTTAACTTTTCTATTCGTCGCAATTGCTCGCGCACGCAGACATCCACAAGAAAATGTATCGTGTCTAGCAAAAATGCATAACTTTAGTTTAGTGGACTCTCGAGATGATATAAAACAACTATATAACGGGCGAATACAAAAGGAACGGCGCGATTATTGGTGTGTAACAACAAAGCGACGTAAACTGTACATTTACACTATAACATCACAATAAAATCGAACAGCTTACTTGAAGTCTCATTAGTAATAACAAAGATGGTTAAGACCAGCAGTGTCATTTGGTATTGTTTGGCATCAATTCCGCGTCTCCCACGTGCGCGCGCGCACGCGCGCGCAGTGAGAATTTATACACCGTTTATTCCGAAAATCCTGTCGACCACAAAATTTTCGCGAAGCGGCAGATGCGCGTAGTGTCACGTTCGACGTATATCTCACAGCTTCCCGACGTCATGGCGCAAAAGGCTCTGCTCGGGAGTATGCCAAGGGAAGAGGAGGAGGAGGAGGAGGAGGAGGAGGGGATGGCGAGCAGGAGGAAGTGCAGAAGTAGGAGAAGGAGGAGGTGACTGCGAGGGAGACGTAGGAGAGGCAGACGGAGGCGAGGCTGTCCTTTGCGAGGACGAAATGATAGGGTGCGGTAGAGACGTGTCACACAAAGTTGATGGAGGAGAGCCCGATATGTGACAAAGCGTTTATTGCTATTCTAGGGAAAGGAAACATTCGAGCGTAAAACATAAATGACAAACAATAGCAGAAAAAGTTTAGGAGACATGGAAGTATAGAGAGAGGCTTACTTTATCCGAGGGTACAGTGCGCACTGTAGTCATCGTAACTGATGGCCAGAAGACGTCGTGTTGCGTGTAATCCAGGGTAATCGGTAGGATCCGTGATCTCGATGACGTCGAATGTTTCACGACGATGACACGGTATAATCGTCAAGACGATCGTCGGCGCCGAGGACGAGAGAGAGTTGAACGATGTGAGGAGAGTAAAGGGCGGGAGATGAGATGCGATCCGCACAAATGCACTTAATTCCCACCAACTACTAAGACGACGACGACGACGACGACGACGGCGAGGACAACGGCGACGGGGATGACGAAAACACACTCTTTCTCTCGCGCTCACGCAGGGGCCCGCCTCGCGCGCGCGCGCTACGCTACACCATCTCGATGGGCAGCGTCGTGTCGTGTGTGCCTCTCGCACCGCGACCGACACCCCGCTCGAATTGAGCTCTTTGCCGATGGCCGATGGCCGCCGCCGTCGTTACTTGTACGCGTCCGGGTCCGGTCGTTGTTCGGGCAACATGTTAGCTACGCTGCTGTTAGCCGCACTTCCAACGAACGGACGGACACGCACTTTAGTCCCGGAGTGAATCACCACCGCATCGAATCGCACCGCACCGCACGCATGCACGCACCGCACGCACGCACGCACTCACTCACTCGTGTCACTCGTCTGACAGCTGTGACAGCATCAAACACATAAAATAAGCAATTTCGCGCTGGCTCGAGTTACACAACTTCGGAGTACTTCCAATCCAAGTCCGGAGTAAACGGGCGTCGCAGAGATAGCGCGATCGACTAGATGGCGGACTCTATTGACACCACGGCAATGGCGTTGTCAAGTTGCGCGCATGCGCGAGCAAACTAGTCAGAATGCGAGCGCCAAAAACGTCTTTTATGAGTTGGAAGAAATTAACCAATTACAGTCGAAATTTCAGGAGAATAATCGACCATGATTTGTCTATTTCTTATGGCTTAAGACACTAGCTTTTGCATAACGTATAGCGCATAAAAGAATCAGCCAATCAAACTTCTTTTTTTCCGTGAAGTGGAAGGGAAGGAGGGATTCAGACTGGTTGATTCTCTTGTGCGTCATGCAAAAGTGTGTGCTGCGGCCTTTAGGGTAGCTCTCAACGTGATGACTGAACCAAAACATCCGTTTCAGAACGCGCTAACAACGATGTTAGCGCGCTAATATGCTATAGTTTATGTCACGTGTACTATAGAATTTCAGAGATAAAAGCGCGTTTTGATCGATAAAAGTGCGTTCTGAATACGGACCATAGTGGAAAAGTGCATAAGTTAAGGCCGCAGCACACACTTTTGCATGGCGCATAATGCATGAGAGAATCAACCAATCAAAATGCTTCTCTTCCGTGAAGTGGGAGGAAAAGAAGGACTCTGATTGGTTGATTCTCTTATGCACTATGCATTATGCTTTATGCAAGAATCTGTGCTGCGGCTTTAGAGTATATAAACACAAATTTGCATAGCTGCATAAATATATGCATAAAGAAAAATAGAAGATTATCCAATCGCATTTCTCTTATAAAGACGCACGTAAAATATGATTGGATAATTTTCTTTATGCATACGTATGCGATTATGCAAGTTTGTGTGGATACAACTTTATGCTGGATTCGCACTGGACGCAGCTAGAGTCCTAGATATCAGAAAAGCGCAATCGATGTTCCTGATTCGCTGATGACTGTCAGCCAATCATGACATTCATTCATTTGGTATTAAAAATGGCTGACTAATAGACGATTGGTGGATTTCATAGTTCGTCTGCAAACGACGCCATTTTTAATACTGTTTTTAGTAATTTTGCGATACATACTTAAGCCGGTTGAGCTTCTCTGATATCTAGGACTCTAGACGCAGCAAGCGTCAAGTAACGGAGCAGCAACCAACCAGCATGGCGATACTTACAGTGGCGTAAAAAATATTGCCACGATGATTGTTTACTGCTCCGCTGCTTAACGCTTGCTGCGTCCAGTGTGAATCCAGCATTAAGCTGATTTTTCATGTGCAGCATGCTGCGACAGCAAAATGTCATGTGATACAAATTATCGAGATCTGGTTGGAAGTGCGTCACAGTACGTCACCTCGCAAAAGATTTTTAACCAATATTAACATTTTGCTGCCGCAGCGTGCTGTACATGAAAAATCAGCTTTAAGCTAATACTCCATGTATGCGGTGAGCTGCGGCAAACACATACGGGGTGTGTGTTCCAAAATTGACTGCCAGTACTGAAAACCTATAGTGCTCGTGACATAAACTATAGATTTTCAGTACTGGCAGTCAATTTTGGAACACAACCACGGTGATCAATCAGAAGCCAGGCGCATGCCGCATCTAAACCGGCTTAAGTCAGTATCGCAAAATTACTAAGAAAAGTACTAAAAATGGAGTCGTTTGCAGACGAACTATGAAATCCACCAATCGTCTGTTAAGTCAGCCATTTTCAGTATCACTGAATGAATGTCATAATTGGCTGACAGTCAGCTAATCAGAATGCGGCACACCGGTTGCGCTTCTCTGATATCTAGGGCTGCGTTCCGTTTCACGCATATGCGTGTATTCCCCTACAGTATACGTGACGCTCACTATATAAAATGTGTGCATATACCTAAGGGTTGGATTATACTGGCCGTAATCTGTAAAAATTAACCAATTAAAATTCATTATTCCCCTCTCATTCGACTGTGATTGGTCAATTTTTACAGATTACGGCCAGTATAAATCAACCCTAATGCCTAGTTCACACTGGATGCGATGGACGATGAACGATGAGCGATAACCAATAAGAGCTTTGCTTTAGCTCACACGACGATGTAAAGAAGAGTTCTTATTGGTTATCGCTCCTCGCGCATCGCTCATCGCGCCTAGTGTGAACTAGGCATAACACGGAACGCAGCCTTAAGCCCATGGCACATAGAAAAACGTAATTGACCAATCACAGTTGAGAACGTAAGCGGCCGCCTCTTACGTTCTCAACTGTGATTGGTCAATTCGCTTACTGATTACGTTTACGGCCTTACGTTTTTCTATGTGCCATGGGCTTAAGGCTGCGTTCCGTGTTATGCCTAGTTCACA
This sequence comes from Cyphomyrmex costatus, assembly GCF_001594065.2. Lineage (NCBI taxonomy): Eukaryota > Metazoa > Arthropoda > Insecta > Hymenoptera > Formicidae > Cyphomyrmex > Cyphomyrmex costatus. The sequence goes on along the minus strand of NW_017275499.1, from coordinate 392,610 downwards.
CTAGGCGCGATGAGCGATGCGCGAGGAGCGATAACCAATAAGAACTCTTCTTTACATCGGGCTTTAGGGCCCGTATTCAGAACGCACTTTTATCGATAAAAGCGCGCTTTTATTTCTGAAATTCTATAGTACACGTGACGTAAACTATAGCATGTTAGCGCGCTAACATCGTTGTAGCGCGTTCTGAATACGGGCCTATGACTCTATGCAGAACAAAAATTTAATATGCGTACCAATTCTTTCACGATGTAAACTAGACCAGTTGCTCTTGTTGGAAAGCTTCCATACATGTGTGATGTCATATATACATATTTATATATATATATATATATATATAAATGCTTATTTACGCGATTTTGAATGCGATCACGTGACGTTACGTTGCAGTACTTGTTGTGCATGGTTGTGCACTTCGATAAACTGAGATTTGTGGAATCAAAATATAAGTAATATAATATACTTGATAGTTTACGAATAAGGATAACTTCAAAAGATTATTTCTTTCTAATCAGCGGTGAGTTCATCTGACTTGCAATCAAAATTCTCGATTATTCCTAACGACAAAACCTGAGTCGCGTGTCCTCGCGTGTTTGTCGAATTAGATATAGATATATGTTTATATCTATGTAGGTATAAGTATCTAAAGATACATATATCTTTATATTTTTGCATCGCTCATCAATTAGATGGTTTATTATACACGAGGAGTAACACTTAGTTAGGCTAGTTGAATTTTCACAAACGGAGCATTTGATAAATCTGCATCTGTAGATAACATGGAGGTGCCTGTGTTTGGCGATAAAATCGTACAGCAGCTGAAATTGTTAGCTCAGCAATGCATGAGTGATGCATCTCTTCTTCATGATCCAAAACTATCCTTTATTAAGGATTTAATAGAACATTATGGTGGTAAGGTACCAGAAGCTAAAGCAAATGATTCGTCAGATACCAAAACAGAATTTGAAGACAAACCTCAACCACAATTTGAATCGGCACCAGAGAGTGAAGAAAGTGATTTAGAATTGGATATGACTGGCGTAATCGGTTTGTCTCATATATTTATCTTTTTTAAATTTGTATGTGTGTGTGTGTGTGTGTGTGTGTGATATGCGCGTGTGTGTGTGCAGTGTTCCAAGGATTTAACGGTTTATAACTTTGTAATAAGGCATTTCTAGCCAAAGATCAAATAACTTTATCTTATTTCCACTTGTAGAATATACTTCTGCAATTTGTCCGTTAAATTTGGATATATACATACATATATATATTTTTACATTGTTTTTTTTTATAATAAATATATAATAATATAACACATGTGTATCTTTCTTTTTTTAGAATCTGATGAAGATATTCCTCAAAAAATGGGAAATTTGACTTTACAACCCAGTGAGGAAGAAATTGCGGAGTCACAAGCAAAAAGATCTGAAGCAATCTCTGCATTTGTAGAGAAAGATTACGAGAAAACCGTACAACTTTACACAGAGGCTATTGTACTGAATCCTCAAGCAGCTTTACTATATGCTAAACGTGGTCAAGTTTTCCTATTATTGAACAAGCCGAATGCTTGCATTCGCGATTGCAACTGTGCTATAGAATTAAATCCAGATAGCGCAGCGGCTTACAAATTCAGAGGAAGAGGTTATCATTTGCTTGGGAAGTTTGAGGAAGCGGCAAATGATTTGAGACTAGCTTGTAAACTGGATTTTGATGAACAAGCAGACGAATGGCTACGCGAGACTACACCAAATGTAAGTATGTTTTGCATGAAAGATGCTGCATATTATGGGTTACAATTTAATTTTTATTTTTTAATTATTTTTATAAATCTGTGTAATAGAATGAAAGCTATGATCAAACTTATTAATTAGTCATTAATAATGTTTTATATATGCCACTCTAGAACATAATAAAAATTAGGAGATAGTGGTCTTTTTTTATTTTTAAACATAATTGAATGAAAAAATTTTACAAAAAAGATTTACATCTTATAAGTTAACAGAACAAAGTGAGCAAAATCAATTTTAATTAATATTTTTATTTGTGTTACTCATTTATTCTGCTAACTTGTAAGACGTAAAATTTTTTTTTATTTTATAAATAAAATTCTTTAGAGTACTAATAACGAGAACAATATTTTTGGTATGACTGTTGCATAAACAAATATGTACTTTAAGAAAGCAATGTTTTATATAGTCATAGTTTGCATGGATTATACATGTATTATGATTTACTGCTTATGTTGTTATGGGATGTTTTTATTAGATCTGATCCTCATATTTAGTTTTAAAAAATATCGAGACTAAACAATTAGCATTATTATTTATTATTATAAAAAAAAATTACCAGAAGAACAAAAGAATTGTGGACTAGAGCCAAAGTTATGGTTTTGAATCCATCATGATTGAAGTAACAAGTGAAAGAAAATAAGGCAATAAGAGAATGAGGTTGAATCGAATTGTCCAAGTTATCCCAAGGTGTATAATATTTAGCAGATTGGACAAAACAAAAGAAATTTAATTTGTACATTAATTATTTTCACTGTATATCTCTAAGTATATAAAAATTTGTTTACTGGAGTTTGGAAAATTTTAGTTTAAGGTACTCTAATGAAAGTAGCAAAAAGGATTATATTTTTGCACTTATTGAAACGAGTAATTATGGATGTTCTCATTTATTTATGCAAAAGCATAAATTATAAACAAGTTGTTGTATCTAAGTAAATCTGCCATCTACATGTTCAGACCAATTAGATCGAGCAATCTGCTGAGCAGTAGTATAACCATTTTTAGAATTTGGACGAGTCATTCCATTTTATGATATATGTAGTAGCAATATGTTAACTCTAACTAAAGAAATAGATAAACTTTATAACATATATATATATCTGTAACATTAAATTTACTTGACGTAATCTTTATATAATATAATGTAGAATAACAATGATAATAATAGCAACAACACAATCGTCATAATAATAATATTAACAGTACACTTATTCAAACGCTAAGTCGCGTTATATCATTATTTTATGTAAATGAAAAAGTTGCTTTGTTTACAATTTAAAATATAAATTACTTGTGATGTCTCTATCACATTTATGCTTTTATTGAAAAATTAATGTACTTATACTGAATTGAAAATTTATATTTATCTTTATCGTGATATTTGATTAGGATTGTGATATTAATATAGTTCAATTACTCAGAATTTGGTTCAAAATTAATGAAATATATTGAAACAGGTAGCAACAAAAACGATTTAAAAATATAAAAAGATTATGCAAAAATCCAATTTTCACTGAATTTTGTGACCTAAGAGTTACTAGAATTAAAAAATTTGATAATCGAAGGCTTAAAAGAATTAATTTAAAATTTATGACTGAAAAATCAAGCAATTAAGAATTTGGAAAAAACTTGATTTTAATATCCAAAATTTTTTTAAATTCAATGTTTAAAGATATAAGGAACTCTTTATTCTACGTATAATAACGCGCGAACTGGAAGGAAGTTTAAATTTTTGATCAAAAACGAACGTCACCATTTGCCTCACGCATTAACGGAGCAATGTAAGAGAGATCAGTAGATATCTTTAATGAATTTAATTACACATTTTAATAAGAACACAAAATCAGCTTATACGAGGTATTCCACAAAAGCCACAAAAGAAGAGATCATCTTATCTCTTTTTCGCAATGGAAATATTTTGGTATTAGTTCAATTTCCTCGGTACAAAGGAATTTGGCGGATAAGATTGTTGCTCAACATTACATCGATTCTGGAGAGTCTATTTTTTTCCTTTTTTTTTTTTTTTTAGTTAATCAGCAGACGCCGATTTGTTGCGAGAATTTAAGTATTAGGTGCAACAGTAGTTTGGATTATATTTACAAGAACTTTTTTGTGAGGAGATTAATGTTAAAATTAGAACAACAATTAACAATAAGCTAATTAAGATGAAACTTATGAATAATTATAAAATACAATATTATCTAAATTCTAAAATATATAATTAATTGTATAGTTAAAAATCAATGTTTATTTTTAAAATTAAATTTCTTGAAATTTTATGATTAAATAGGAATAAAAATCGTTAATATTGAATTAAAAAAAAAAAGACAGAAAGTTATAATTTAATCTTATATTTCAAAATTAGAAATTTTTGAAATAAAAATTAGGGATGTTTGGTACCCCCTACCGGATATCCGACCTAATATTAAATATCTGGTATTATATTTTTTACGAATATCCGATATCTGGTAATTTTACGATCCAGTTTTACATCCCTAATTAAAATTTATCTTGAATTTTGATTAAATTTTTGATAATTTTTTATATACCTAGAAAAGATAAGCTATTGCTGCACCGAAGTCTCAAATTTTCGCCGAATCGATATCTGAACATATATAAATTGAATGGAAACTCTCACTGTTCTTTTTTGGATCGGAATGGTAGCACTCGCATTGTTTTACCAGATACAAGCAATACACTTGCTCTTCTTCTGCAACCGAGGAAGTGTTTCGACCACTAAACTCGTGATATCACACTCCACAGCATGTTCACATTGTGTCATGTCGAAGGACGATGTTAAACTATTCGGATCTAGAAATTATACGGCGCGCGCGTTATTCACTCGTTCAAATGATGATACCCCCCCCCAATTTTCGTACTCCAAGACTCCATGCCCTTCCGCTTCCGTTGCTTTCGCGACCGTCAGCTTCATTTGCAAACCGATTCGTTGTCATTAAAGCAGCTCGAATTCAACTTGCGAGAATAGCGCGATTTATAGTTGCCTGTGTTTTAAGAAGAAAATCCTTGGTACCATCTCAAATATCGGACCACGTTTTTCAGCTCGTTCACCGTTATCGAGCATTTTTAAGCGCTACCAAGGCATTTCGGGTACAGGCTGAGTGTTTCTTCTCGGTCTAGCGGAGGTAAACGTCGCTTTATCGCCAGTCCGTATTTCACATGGTATCAAGAGCTCCATTCTGGAACGCGGATACGCACTCAACTCGGTGGACTGTTACCTTCGCTCTCATGCAACACCGCCTCTACCGACTTCTTATACTTGCCTACCAACTCGGGTAGGTCATAGGCGATGGATACATCAAGCCTGTTGATCGGACAGCCGCGGAAATATGTGCATGTAGAGCTTAGCAGCGGGAAATCATAAAGTGGATTTAGTCGGAAGAAATCACGGTAGACATCCGGATCTGGTAGATCGTAGCGCGATATGTTCGTGAGAGTGCTGAGGCCTTCATAGATATGATAATCCTGTGGATTTTCGATGATTCTGTCGCTGATCTCTCGCTTGTTGCCGAAGAATGTCTTGTGATTATAATACGTCGTCAAGTAACAGTCCACCATCTTAGCATGATTACGTACTCGTACCTGAAATTGCCAAAGATCGAACGTATCAAGTAAATTTTTATTGAAATAGTATTATTCCAAAGTATATTAATTAAGTAATTGATTTTTTAGTTCTTTAATAGTTTCTTATTGTTGATTTCTATATTATTTTCTCAAGGAAAGATAACTTTGTGCTTTGTAAAATTCTGTAGAATTATAACAAAAATAAAAATGACTGTAAGATCAAAAGAGTATTTATAGACAACCGGAATAATTATGAGAGAGTAAAGCAATTGTGAGAAGCATGCTAACGGTATTATTAAGAATGAAAACGAAAAATCTCGAATCGCAATCGGCTCTGTTAATTTTTCCACAATCGTCGCTAATATTTCTTGTCCTATTCATTTGTAGCCTACGATGAAATATGTGTATGTAATTAGCAAGTTATTGCTTGGTGAGTTTCGACTATTTCCCCTTACATTTTAAATCCTATGTATAGTCGTATAATTTTAAGGATTTGTCTAAGTTTGGGAGATTGTTTAGAAATCAATGCATTGAGGTTAGCCTAAGTACACAGTGAAGCTATGGTGAAACGTCCTAAATACTAGGAATGAAAACGAAGGATCTAGAGTTTAAATCCGGTCGGCGGCTCTTCGTAGTTTTTAGAATTAATGTGAACTTACGGCGAATCTTCTGGCGCTTGCTATTTTGTGCTCGACTCTCTTGTTTATTGCGGAACGTAGGTCGCGAAGGAATGCGCGTTCTTGAGCGTACAACAACCTGATAGGCGCACCGGCTTCGTAGGGTAATGACCATAACGACGTCGAATACATTATTGGCGGCTCCGCACTTGACATGAGCGGTGATATATTCCAGATTAAGGCGCCTTGCACCCTCATGAGTTCTTCGGGCTTTACCTGATCGGCTTTGTTAAGGATAATACGGGTCTGTACGAAAGTAATGTTATATTAAGCGTTTTTTTTTTTTTTTTTTTTTTTCAGAATAATCTTTTTAAGCAATGCTGCCAATATCTTTACCTCAATATTTTTATCATCTCACATACCTGATATTCTCTTCCCTTTAACTGGTCAAGAATCGCTTCGGTTTCGGGACCGACATCCAACTTGGCGGGATCGTAAACCAAAAATATGATATCTGCTCGATCGATGAACCACTGACACGCATCGTTAAAGGGAAATAAGCGTTGAACTTGCTTCCGGATTTCTAGAATACCCGGAATCTCGACAATGTTTACCTAATAATATTTCATATGATTAACATGTGAAATATTATAGTTTTATGTTATGTATAACATGCGTAAATTATAATTAATGAATAACGTCAATTATCGTAATTGTGAATATCACGTTTTTATCAATTTGTTATTGTATTAAAGTCTGTCATTATAAATTTTTAATATATAATTAACATAAGATAGTTTTATTTAAAAATTAATTAGAGAACTTTACCTTTTAGAATTTTTTAATTTGATTAAAGAATAGAGCACAAAATTTTATTTTGTATAATTTTGATTGAAAATTAAATATTTTAAAGTTTCAAATATGAGATATACATATAAACGTTTTAAATATTTATTTTACAAAATTGCAAATTTTAAGTCTATTAATCAATATGATTGATTGCACATTATTTGTACATTCCGATGTATGTGATAAATATTTGTAGATGGATAAAAATCTTTTATAATCGCTTACCTTTTCTAGTAACTTATTATTAAATCGCAAGCCTCTGAGACGATCTAGCAGACCCTGTCCAAACTTCTGCAATCCTGAAAAAGTCCAATCGGCGGCTAACTGGGTGCCATCAAGAACCTCCTCTTCCTCGCCGTGCATTATTATGTTGAAGTAGGCCGGTGATGGCTCGGCTCCTGTGTCATTTTTTCCATTTGGCGATTTGCAATGCTCTTCTAAGCACTTTCTCAAACCACCTAAACACTCTCTGTATATCCATGCTCCTAGCATGCCATTTCTATTGCTAAGTCTTGACTACTTATCAGCGCAAAGCCAAAGAAAAAATGTAATAAAGAGAGATCGCATTCCTCTTTTAGTTTAATTACCCACCTGTCCTCAATGACATTGTCTTGTATTCGATGTCGAGCAGATAATTAATGATGGATGACTTCCCGCCACTCCACGGTCCCATAAATAGTACTAATGGCTTGGAGAATATCTCGGGATCTAATAAAGAGTAGAATTGGTTATTGCAAATTTTAATTTGTAAAAGCACATTATTTATTTTGCCCGTGTGTGTGTGTGTGCGTGTGCGTGCGTGCGTGCATGCGTTCGTGCGTGCGTGCGTGCGTGCATGCTGCGTGCGTACGTGCGTGCGTACGTGTATGTATATGTAAATATTTGAGGTGAATAAATTAAACAATAAAAAATACAATTAATTTTAAAATTATAGGGGAGAGTGGTCTAAATCAGATCTATTTGCAGTTCTTTATAAGGCATAATAAAGTCCGATCATAAAACTAATGGTACCGTTCGAAAGATCATTTAACTTCCTTCATTTTTCTTCAGACCATTTTGACGTATCTCTTACCTGTGTCAAACTATATTGGAAAATATAAAAATGCATTTTCCGGTCCGCTCCTTATTTTTATGAAGTTTTAGATAGAATTTTAAAATATTTTAATTAATTTTAGTTAGTATTGAGTAAAAACGAGCAATTTAAGATTCAAAGATAAAAACAGTTTATATTATTATTATAGAATTAAAATGAATAAAAAATTTCATCAATCTGAGTCTGATGACACATGATATTGTATTGATTTAGTGTCTCTTAGATTAGATCTGATCGGTCGATCATCAATACTACAACCTTTGGTTGTAGCGAACCTTCTTTCTTCGATGAATTAGCTGGCTCACTCGTCTTAGTGTTTTTTTGTATAGATCCGATTTAGACACGGGTTCTTTTAAACTATTGGAACAAATTTTACAATAAACCGCAAAAGTAATCACAAAACTCTTGATATTTTTTAATTCTACACTCTTTAATTATCTTAAATTAATTATCGTTCAAATTTTTAACATCTTTTAAATAATGATTTATAAGGATCTTTTTTTGAAAAACAATTTTTGCATGATAGTCGAAAAAATACATATTTGCGTTTGTTCTATAAACGTTATGACAGAGTACTGCCAAACTGGTGTCACATATGCGGTGTCTTATAAGGACTATAAATAGCATGCAAATCTGCTTAACCATATTTATTTAAATTAAAGAGGTTCGATTTGGAACACGGTTCGATTTAGGACATTCTCCCCTATTTGCTTACCTCCGAAATGCCTATTACTCAAGTCTCTATACTTGTACATAGTCTCTAATGGCTTTATAGCGTTATCGTAGAGTCTCTTTAGATCTCTAAGAATAATATCAGCTTCTCTTTGTATAGCTCTCTCTTTTTCCTCATTTTCTTCGTCCATTTTTAACAATTGGTTAATATGATCTCTAGGTCGAAGATTTTCCGGAATTTCGATTTCTTGAATCAGATCCTCCTCTGGAGTATATTTTTGTTCTTCATCACTGGCAACTGACAGCGAAAATTGTATTATTGTGTTAATTGTATTTTCATGTCAATATAAAATGTAGCATAATTAATATAATTATATCATAGGCCTGGCAGATAAAAAGGATGAATTTATAGTTATAAGATCTTTTTTACCTTCTTCCGATTCGCCATCTGCTTCAGTGCTTTCTTCACCAATTTCTCGTTTGTCGCGCGATTTTATATCTTTATTTCTATCTTCTTCGGACTTTACGTCCTCTTCCTCCGATTTTGCATCTTTCTCTTCAGTCTCCGCGTCTTCCTCTTCTGTGGATTTTGTTTCAGTTTCTTCAGATTTTGTTTCTTCTTCTTGTAATTTCATTTCTTCTTCCGCAGACATTGTTGTACCTTCTTCTTCTTCAGCAAGTTCTGCCTCTGCTTCTTCTGACTTTGTTTCTTCTTCTATATCTTTGGAACTTGCTGTTTTGGCATCTTCTGTACTTTCTTTGTCTTTTTCTTCACTCTCAGCTTCAGCGCTTTCATTCTGAATCTTCTCCTCAGTGTCACTTTTCTCATCCTCAGCGCTCACCGTTTGATCTTCAATTGATTCGGTGTCCTCTTCGATTTTACTATCAATTTCTTCGTCTTTATCAGATTCTTCTTCAATATTAGTTTCCTCGGATGTTTGTTGAGTTTTAGCTTCTTCATTAGACTCAACTTCTACTTCTTCGGTGGCCTCTTTGGATTCGCTTTGTTCCTCGTCTTCAGCTTTTGATTCCTCATTTTCTTCGGACTTCGCTTCGTCGTCTACTTCCTCGGATTTTTCGTCTTTTTCTTTTGTTTCTTCGTCAGATTTTTCTTTGTTAAGCTTTTCATCTTCAGTTCTCGTTTCTTCGCTTTCTGTCACTTTTTCGAAAGAATCAGTTTCTTTTCCTTCGTCTTCAGTTGTCTCAGTGGATGCTTCCTCAGCTTTCTCTGCTTCTTCTGAACAATGTTATTATTTTCTTTTATTATATATGTCTTTTAAATATTTGCATTTTCAAAAAATTCGGAAATGTCAACATTTAAAAGCATCAACAATTATTAATTCTACCTTCTTCAAAGATGCTAATTTCAATACTTTTATCAGTCACGGCTTCTTCACTTTGTTCTTCTTCTTCGGATATTTTTTGTGTTTTTTCTTCGCTAGCATCAGTTTGCTCTTCAGTTGCTTCCTTTGTCTCATCAGCAGTCGTTTTTGCATCTTCCTCTACCGATCCCTCCTGATCTTCTTTCGAAATGTTTGCTGCCTCGCCGGCCTAAATAAATAAACTTTTAATAGTAAGATTTATTTTTTTTAAGGGGGTGAGCCTAAGCAAAATTTTCAAAAAATCGAAAAAAAAATTTTTTTTTGAAAGATGTCTTAAAAATATGTTCCTGAAAGGTTTTTATAAAATTCGAAGTATTTCTCGTTATGTGAGTCTTAAGCCGTAAATTATACTATAAACTCCCGACTCCCGATTCCCGACTCAGAGTCGATCGAATAGAGTCATTTCTATTGACTCGAGTCGGCAGTCAGAGCTGGCTACTGCCTTGTTGTGATTGATTCAATTATAGTCGGGAGTCCCCGAGTCAGTAGTCGAGTCAGAGTAGGCAGTCTGTAGTGTGATTACGGCTTTAGGGAACGGGCGCACAGTGCGCTGAAATCGTACCTGATCAGTCGCCCTATATCGAAACGCACAATAGGCCCTTTGACCTTGTGCGTGCGTGCGTGTTTCAAAATTAGGAAATTCGTTGGATAGCCGTTGTTCGTAGCATAAGGCACGATACGCGTCAATATATTTATTTCTACGCGAAATAGTAGATGGATAGAAAAAATATAAAATCCGTAAGAGAAATTGAGATGGTAGAAAAGGACAATGCTCTCCAAATAGATATGAATTAGAGAAACCAGTAGATTTTGTGAGCACTTCTGCTAAAAAAATTAAAATCATCTCAAACATTTGATTTTTCCGTTAATCAGACCATCGGCTATAGAATCATAAATTTTTGTAATAAAGGATGAATGCAATAAATGATGCTGCCACTGCTACAGACGATTCATTTTATGATCCTGGAATAAATTCACTATAGTAAGCTGACAAATTCGATAGATTTCTATTAAAAAATCAATACTGAAACTTTAAACGTGTTTTTCTCAAATGTTTTTTAATTGGTGGTGTCTATAACTCGAACAATTTTCGACGCTTAACTGAAACTACACTCATGTAGATTTAAAATGATGAAACAAATTTTATTTCAGATAATTATAACTTGAATTCTCTACACCGCCGATGGATCATGTTTTTTGAACACAAAAGTCTATAATGTTAAGCAACATCGTCATATATTTATATTTTGACATAAAAATTCTTAAAATATCTCCAAATTGTGCCCAATTGATACATCAGTTCATATTTTTTCTAAAACTTATAGTTACTTAAAAAAAAATTGATAAAGAAAGCCTTTTCTTAAGGCCTTTACTTAGGCGTACCCCCTTAATTTTGTTTACATTTTGTACACTACAAGTTAACTTTTATTATGTGACTAGATTAAGACTTACTTCTTCGCTCATGGGTGATACTTCTTCATCATCTATGAGATGGTTTTCTTGATCGATCTCGATTTCGATCTCTGCATTGGTCTGATCCAAAGATCCTTCAAATGAAATATTCTAGAAATCGCTGTGTTCCAGCTGAGTATTCATCATCACCTAGTATTACCTGTGCCGAGATCCTTGAGCGCCTTCTCGATATACGGTCGACAAAGGTCCTCGGATGGTACCTGCTCGTCTTCGCATTGCACTCCTAAAGTGTTATTTCAATGTTCAACATTTTGCTTAAGTTTGAAAACAACTTGTCTTATATATTTTGTATAAGCAACGTTTCGTCAGATAAATAATGAAAAATTAAGTGATTTAGGGCCGATTGTTCCATCTTTCGGTAAAATTTACCTGTCAGGTAAGTAGCAAGATTACCCAATCACATGCGCAAATTGCCAGATTTACCTAACAGGTAAACTTTACCGAAAGATGGAACAATCGGCCCTTAAAGAAGAGATTTATTCTGTAACAAATCTTAATTATTTCTAACATTTATCTAACAATAAAATCAGTTTATATTAATTATTTTAATGTCTTATCAAAATTTCGATTGAACATATTTTTATCTTATTTAACAATAAAAAAAACAAAAAAACGTGTGTGAGAGATACCATATAATATAATTTAAAAATTAAATTGAAATAATTTTTTATGCTTTTATTCTTTATTTATTTATTACCTACATTTTTGTTACATATTATTTTTTTAATATTTTAAGTATTTTATATTTTTCTCTCATATAAGAAGTATGACCATTATCAGGAGGTAATAATCCTGTTTCTCTCTCTTATATAAATATTAAATCTTTACAATGATATTAATAGCATTTTTATAATGGTTTACATAAAAAATTCTCTTTTTATTATAAAAAACTTATAAAATTTATAAAATTAGTTTTTTAATTTTTTAATCTTTTGTGCAATTTCCGGATCGATTATCCATCTGATTTGGTTCCATCGGATAAGATCTATGGTATTCGGTTATCCGATAAACCATTATTGTTTGCATCTCTAAATAAAATCATTTAAAATGATATAAAAATAAAAACTTTACAACTTTTTGTTTCTAAATATCAGGTTATAAATATCGTGTTATAGCAGGAAAAATTATGTTGAACGCTAAAGCATATGCACCTAATGATGTATATAAAAAAATTTAGCTTGTTATTTAATTTGTTGCGAAATGAAAAAGATTGGAAAATGCTGCATTAGATATACGTGTTTTTAATAATAGATAGTTATGCTATTTAATACGATTCATCTTGATTGATTATTTCGCGATATTAAATAGCGAACTGACGTACCAAAAGTCTTGCATACGTCATCGAAATATTCACATTGTTTCACCGAGTGCTCTGGCTAGTAGAAATTTTTGGCTAGGAGAATTCTCTCATTGCGCGCGTTAATGTAGCCGTGCCAAAAAATATTGTGCGCAGTATTAGATAATTCATTGCACGGAGAAACATCACTTTAGTGATGATGAGTTTAACGTCACGCGATCCGAAATATCTAACCTATCCGAAATATCTAACCCAGATGATGTAAGAACCTGTCAAAGTCATTACGCACATTCTGATGACCGAGCGAGCTGTGTGTTCACGGCTTGGTGACAGGTGTTCAGGAACACCTAGCGCGACTTGTCATCCGACGTGTCTGATGAAAGTTTGCATTGCCGGCATTAAGTGCACTTTTTTTTTAGAAACAGACATACATAGATTTTACACTACGATTAATTATCTGGTTCTTGTTAAATGATACGATTGAATTTTAGCGACTGTTTTAACGTTGGAGTAATTAAAAATTGATTAAAGTGAGGAAAAGTAAGAGAAGCAATTTTAATTTCTTTAGCAGTAAAAAAACACGTTTTTTTTGCAAAATTTTATTTATATACGGAGAAAAATGTTTAGTTGAATTAACTGGAATACTGGTGTGTATTCTGGATTCATTTTCCATCAGAATTCCAGGTAATTCAACCAAACATTTTTTTTCCATGGATGGGTTAGAAATTTGCAAAAATATAAAGAGAAAAATCAACGAATAGAAAGAGCGTGCGTTAAATAAAAAAAAGAACTTTGTATTGAAAGTAATGTTTTTCAATTATTTTATTTATCCATTTTATTTGTTAATAACTTTCAGAGACTTTCTACAATTGTAGATACTCTGTCCATAAAAGTTTGTTCTCCTCTATATATGTATATAACTTTAACTACTTGAAAAAAGTCTAGACCCTTTGCTGTAGTTCTTTGTATATTTTTTGCAATGTTATTTGTCTTTTAATACAAATAATTAATATTTATAATTATAAATAATTTTAACACGATTAATACAGTTTTGAAATTAAATATATTAGAAAAAATAATTGAATTTACAGTTTGTTCAATATATACATATAACAATTAGATTTACACATACATTTCATGTTATATCTTTTATTACATAATTAGCACAATTTTCTTGTCAGTTAATCTACGTTCTTGTTTAAGATATTTGTATAATTTTATCAGAAAGGTGTTTGCGAGAGAAAAACTTTTATCAACTTTTTAAAATTTATTATAATATATCGATAGTAGTTCACTCGTGATGGGGTCTAATTTAATAAGTACTACCGTTGCAGAATGTGAAGACGGTGGAATTTTCACTGAAGAAAATGCCGATATTATCTTTCTAGACGATACCTGGGACGTGGCCGGTTTCTAAGTTTAGCGGTGGATAGGCATTGAGCCGAGCACTCGAAAATATTTATACATTAGGCGGGCAAATCGTATTTTTATCGTCTCTTTTTAAGAAAATTATGAGTTGATTGGGCTGCTCATTTCTGTTAGACAGAAATTTATTAATTTATTAGGAGAATATATTATTCTTATCTCGGTATATTTTGATATCAATGTTGATTAACGGATGTGTAGTAACTTGGATTTTGTGACGAAGGAAAAATATTGAAATTTTCCTGATGCCGAATAAATTTCAAACTATTATGATACAAACGCTCGTAAGTACCATGAAATTTATCTATGTATTTTGATGAAAATTGTAATTTTTTAATCAGATGATATAGTTACATTTTAAAAAGTTATTTAATTTGAATTATGAATGTATCTTCCACTAGGATATTGAGATACTATTTTAATTAAAGTATGATTTAATAGTAGTACACTGAAGATGGTCCGAGGAGAGGCGTTTGTTTATTTGTTAATTTTCAGGAGGCGCGGTAGGGTCTCCGGCCATATGTTAAAAAAACTACTAGTTTAAGTTTAAGAAATTAATAATAGACACTACAAGTTTTTTATCCCGAGCCATTAAAGTTCTTTTTTGGGGGTAGCTAACTTCTAAAATATAAAAAATTTTTAATCGCACGTAATATGTCTTGAAAGATGGCATCGGCACGAGTGATTTGAGCCAAAAAAATTTTAAATCGGTTCTGGAGATACAAGCGGTCGAAAAGTGATGATTGTAATGAAAAATTAAGAAACGTCTCCTTCTCCATCCGTCCGTCTGAAATTATAACTTTTTTTAACATCCTCTCTCACCTTTCACTCACACTTCCACCAACCCCGACTCACCGCACCCCTCCCTTCCCCCACTACCCCTCTCTTTCGCCGTATTTCACTCTCTTTCGTTATTATAACCTTTTAACATCCCCTCTTACCTCTTTACGTATCTCACTATATCTTATTGTTATATCACATACTGCAATTTTTGGCATAAGTCGAGCTTCACTGAGAAACAAAATCGTTTCCTGCTTTTAATTGAAGCCCTTTTTTAATTAACTCTTTTTTCAATCGGATTGTCAAGTCGTTTTTACACATTGTTATGTGAAGAACAGTACAAACTTTTTTTTATGTCTATGTTTTGATTTAATAATATAACGAGATCCCCCAATACACTTTGATTTAATGTCGCATCGCGATTTGAATTCAGAGAGGTAAATATGAGTGATTTTCCTGCCATGTTTTAAAACTCAAAACTAAATCTTCTGAGTTTATATTTTAAGATTTGATCCATTTTAAAGCTATTCTTCGCGCTCCAGTCTAATTATAAATTATTATCGAACAGTACACTGTTATCTCATTATTTCTTTAATCGCGAAATTTGCGACTTTTGTCGGTTTTTGGAATAATGCGGTAATACGAGCAAATTTTGAGTTACAAGAGATAGGAGAAGATGCACGCAGGCAGCTGTCGTTTGGCAAGCGCAACTGCGTCGGATAAAAATAGAAACCTGAGTCTTGTTCCATAGTCTATGATATATATAACTTTTTGTCGCACTTATAATCGTATAAAATTTTTGTAATATACTTTAAGATCGTCATAAAATCGTCACAAATTCAAAATTTAATGTGGATACTGCTTATTTTAACGTAATTTTCAAAATATTGTTCCATGAAAGTTCATATATGATCGTTTAATGTACAATGTGACACTACATGAAAAACAAGCGCTTGGTGTGTTTGTCATAAATATCGATTTAAATAAATTGATTTTGTATTTATACGATTTGTTATTTAAGCAAAAGAATTAAGAATAAAGTTTTATAATAGATCGATTACATAGTTAAAACAATTAATTTCTAGAGACTTAGAACGATGCTGACACAGATTTACCCGGTTTCTTATGTAATTATCGTGCGGGTTGATGACAGCCAACTCTCATCGATTCCTAAAATAACAAATCCTTGAATCGACGACTTTTATTTGAACTTTGAGTTCAATGTGTTGGGTGTTTCTGCAGCCATTAGCAATTTCGTTTATTCAGTTATTGTGATAAAGTGAAATATTTTATCCCAAAACAGAATTTATTTGAAATATAATACTTAATATTTAAAAGGCATCACATATTTTGTAATTATCGATGAAAAATTGTGATGAATATTTTGCAAAACTGTCGCATTTATTTAAATTATATGATAAATAGAACTATATATATGACAAAAATTTATGTTTAAATGTAAGGGATGGACAGATAGAGATGTGTAATCTTATTTTTGATAAAAATTTTGGATTGTAAATATTGGAAATATTGGATTGTTTAGAATCATCAAGATTCTTAATAGAGATTCTACAAGATATTAAATTCTGAATCATCAGTGCATATAGGTATAGAAATAAGAAAGCTATAAAGGACTGATGACGCGCTCCGGATATCTTTACGTAACATTGACCTTCGTCAGTCAATCGTCATAGTTTCGTCAACGTTTCGATTTCATTGTCGTCGACGATTGATGTCAATTGCCCGTTTCGAAGTTATCTTTCTCACATTTTTCTCCTTACTACTGCAACTCCGTTCACATAATTTAAATTGTAGAATCAGTATGGCAGTTCAAAATTGGTTTGAACATTTAAGTTGTTACAATTTGGTTATAGCACAATCAAGAAGAACTTGTAATATTTGAAATCGACAGGATGACAAGATTAATAAAGATTCATACGAGTTTACTGCGAAGAAATTCTGTAGCAAGTTCCAAAATACAACACACTTAGTGACAAATAAGTTAGAAACTTTGAATATATCTCTCTCTCTCTCTCTCTCTCTCTCTCTCTCTCTCTCGGTTACGAGGATCAACCGATCAATTTAAATCGATCGAAGTCACTGACCGCACGAGAATAAAATTATGTTCGCGGGATCTCCAACTCAAGGTACGATTCAATCTTCAAGATGTTAGGGTTTTATCCGCGTGGGGTTTCTGACGGTTTTACTGACCTCGTAAGGCAACGGCTAGAAAGCTCAGGAGGAGGCCTACGAGCGCGGGTCTCATCCGCGCACCCGTCATCTCGTCACACTAGACACTACACGATCGGCCGGGGCCAGGGTTGGCACACAGCTCGTCTTCTCTTACTTCTCTATCCCGTCGTCGCCCTCAACACCAACTAGCTCGCGAGACACTGGCATTGTCACTACCGTCAAACCTCGATAGACGCCCCTCTCTCTTCTTCATCTTCTTATTTCACGCATGTAGCGACAATGATAGTCGTTTTTTTCTTTTCCTTTATTCTACCGTCCCAATCAGAATTTTAGATCTAGAAGAATACCCCAATAACAGCGAGCGCTCACTTAATTGTTGAGTCCGCTGAATGCGCCCATTGAGGGCCAATGGCCAGAGTCAATCAACAGCTGTCAGAATTGTCTTTTGACTTTACGAATGTACTTGCTTTAACGTTATTTAACGATTTGGTTTTGGACACCGCGAATGGATTGGCAATGATACTACACCAATTCGATATTGTTCCTGATCTCAACTTACGACGTTTTGAATAGAACCCGTTATACATATATAGGGTTGCAAGCTGTAAGAAATTAACCAACCACAGTCGATTATTTTTATCATCGAAAAAACGACAGGAATTAAGTTCAACATCTAATACTTCGCGGGCGCAAATTTGAAAACACCATGTATATTGTATACATATGTGTATATACATTTGGTATAATGGTTTATCTTCTGGAGCTAATGTCGCACGCGGTTAGAAATTTCGGACTATATCAACGCCCATTTAAAAATAACTCAACATTTTTCTAGCTCATTAGAAAAATCTATCTGGATCAGGTAGCAGCGTAAACCGTTAACCGCTTTGATGATCTAGTTCTTGCGATTCGCGCGATGAAGTTGCTTTGAACGTCATCTCCGGAAACTTCACAGTTTCTATTACGACTTATTTTACCCATTTTTTTTATGTATGAAAACATCTATTTTCGACTACCTTTCTCATTAGTATCGTTGGCCTATTCGAGAGATTAAAGTAACATTCGCGTTATCATGCACTTAGCACTAGACGTATAATAATTTAATGAAAAGATAAAATACAAAATTTGACCATAAAAATTTTAGGTACATATGAAGAACTCTAACAATTTATTCAAAGTTCTGAATTTAAATTTCTAAATTTTATCTCTAGCACTAAAATTTGGATTTTAATTCTAATTGTACTTTCGCTTTTCTAACGTTTTGGGAATATTAAGTTACTATTCGAAATTTTATCAGAAAGAAATTACTAAATTTATTGATTGATTTTGTGTGCGAGAAATTTTTGATTAGATTCTTTACATCTGTTGACTTCTTTTTATTAACGATTTTTTACTTTGGATTTATTTAATGTTTTGACGCAGAGGTGAGTTTTTTTTTTTACCAGAGAAACGTAATTAGCTTGTCTAATATACCATAATACAGAGAAGACATATAACATAATTTCTTGTTTTCAAGAGAATAATGAAAAATTTTCTCAATCGGTCAGCCAACCGTTTGACAAGTGATTTCGTATTTTTGTATTCTTTGATCAACCATTCATCTCAACTTTACTCTTTATTTTTATATTTATTTTTAAGTTCAATTTTTTAAAATTATATTTTTAACAAAACCGTCATAGTCATACTTAGCGATTTGCTGCGTTATAATTTCGTATTTCTGAAAAGAGCCTGAATACATGGCTGAAACATGTTAAATTTGTACATGAACAATATATTTTGTATTTTAGTAGCGCTAACTTTATAACTTTTATAATATTTTAAATTTTATATTAATATACTTGCGTTTAATTATGAAGATATTTTGTTATTACGATTTGACTCTCATTTGCCTTTGTATCATTTTGTTATATCTGAATATCAAGAGTCTTGTAATTGTCATTATATTAAATTTAATCTACAGTATGAAAAATATCTAATGACTAATTTGGACGACTAAATGTCAGTATCATTCTTTCTAAATAATAATTAAATTCTTGAACTATAATGCATAATAAGTGCTGAGATGGCTAATAAGTTTCCGATATTTCGTGTACATTCTTTAGTTTATTAATTATGAATATAAAGACGATAATTTTGTTGTTTTATTGGTGAAGACAACTAACCGAAGCGTAACATACGACCAGAGAGATGAGATTTGCCGAAATACACGTGCACAGACGCAGAGGAACGTCAGAACCGTAGGCGCCTTTATATTTAGAAGCCCGGGTCGCATCCGTATAAGGTGGCCCGCCGTGCAAAAATCCTCTCTTCCTCTTCTCCCTTTTACTTCGTCTTTATTTTTCCGCGGAAACTCACTAATACTCGCGGGAATCTATATTTTTAGTTAATTAGATTCGTAGTTGAAAAAAATGTTTAATTACCTCTTTTACGTTCCAGTAAAGAAAATATCTTGCACGGCATGTGCGTGTGTGCGTGCGTGGGCGCGCGTGTGTGAGAAATTTTTAACGTATATATATTATATTTTTATCTTGTAGGATATGTAACAGTACGCAATATTTACCAATCTTTTTCTGTGTAAAATTACGAGAATTCAAGAAAAACAATAGTTTTTGATTTTGAAAAAAATTTTATCCTAATATATTATAATTGAAATGTATATTGATGAAGTTTAATTATACTCGGAAAAGCATATATTTGCAAAATTAATCAATATCTTGTGTTATTTGCAGTCAGATTTTTGTAATCGTTTAATTTTCTATGATATTTAATGCATTTCATAAAGTATGCTTCCATTAAAATAATTTGTAAAAACTAAATGTGCATTTTTCAAAGTTTGCGCTAGCATTATGAGACTATGGTCGGCTATATCCATAGTTAATTTTTATGTATTTAAGAAGAGAGATTGTCTTAAATATAATCTCCAAATGTCATAAACCAATCGCAGAGACGTATTAGCATCTTAAATTAGTTATGACTATATAATATTATTTTAAAATAAGAATCGACTATGAATACTAGTTTGTTAGTATGAAGTTTTACAGTATTTTTTTTAGAGATAATGAAAAACGTGGTTAAATGGAACATTTGGCGGTCTATAATAAGCTCCGTTAATTGTATATGGTCACACAATATGTATACATATATTTTCAGCCAGGCATGCTTCACGTCATTATAATTTAAGATTTGGACGCGTTTCTAAAGGTGCACAGTAAATCGCTCTTTTCTGTAAATGATTGCAAAGATATTGTGATCATTTGCTTACGCCTATGTTTAATTTAAATTGAATCGTTCGCCGCCAAGCTTATAGCTTCATTCTGCCACATATTACTCTGTGATCAAAAGGATTGATTCATTTAAAGTTTAAATTTTAAACTGCACGTTTCGAATACATTGAGAGAATGACTACTGCGAAGCGAGGTCCACCTCTCCCTGCTGAGAAGTGTTTGACTTCCCGTATGAAGCAAGATCCACCCCTCCCCCTTTCAAAATTGCATTTAACATTTTCTAATTCTGGATCTCTTATCTAGAATTTTAAATAAAAACACCTAAAAAATCTACGAATTCTCAATGATTTTGTTTTTTATAAGAATAAACATTTTGCAGTATGTAAATTGTGATTCTCTTAGTTCCTCGTGTGTGTCGTCTAGTTCTTCTGATACAGTTAAATAAATATTTTTTAACAGAAAGAATAGATAATGTTAGACAATTATTATGTATTAGGCACGAAAGATAGAGGAACACAAAAGAAAGAAGGAACGGAAGACGCAAGAAAAATTAGAACGCGAGAGACAAGAAAGATTGCGGAAAGCACGAGAGGCAGCCAAAGCTCGTGAGGAAAATACGCGAACTTCTCAAACGGATGCGGGCAGTACATTCCCCGGCGCAGGAGATTTCTATCAATTTCTTAAAGATCCTGACTTACGTCAAGCCTTTGAGGTAAGTAAGAAAAAAATCATAGTCTTTTAAAACTCAATGAATAGGAAATACTGGCCATAATGATCGAAGCTGAATGCTTTAAATAATTTAATATGAATTACGTATGTACTCTATATTTACTTGTATACATATCATATTTGTAGTCATTTGAACTACGAAATTTTTTCGGACTTAAAAACGCAGCTAAACTACCGAAATCGTGATGAAATTGGGCAATACAAATTCTTTTAAATTCTTTCAGAAAACACGATAGAAATGGTTAGAAAATATAAAAGAAGATCGTCTAAGGGTACATGTGTATACCTTTAGATAAGGGTACATACCCCAGGCATGGGGTATCATGGGGGTCATTTCTAAAAATTTCTTTTTCGATTTTTATTTAAAAAAAACAAATCAATATTTATGAAAAATTTTCAATAAATCTTAAAATATACATTATCCCTTAATATAAAAAATTGAGACCAAAAATCTTACATTTTAATGTATTTTTTACTGTTTGAATTTTTGTGACTCATGGTGTCCCGGTCTCCCCTTTATAATTTTTATGAATTTTGAGGATGCGTGAAGATGTGCAATTTGATCATTTTCATGTGCAGGATCCAGAAGTGGCCGAGGCTTTCAAGGATATTTCCATGAATCCGACGAATGTCCTGAAATATCAAAACAATCCCAAAGTAATGGCCCTTATCAATAAGATGGCTTCGAAATTCGGTGGTGCTGACATGTTTGGCGCTGCCGGGATGAATTTCCCGGGAGCTATGCCTGGTTTTCCCGGTGCTGGGACTGGTCAGTTTAATCCCCCTCCTCATGATGACGTTGGTCTCGACTAATCGGGATCTAATCACTGTACAACGAATACGGAGGGCGTATGTATCGATTAGTTGACTCATTAAAGGCTGGTTTATGTTACTTTTTTTTTAATATTGCGATGAGTGCTTATATTGGAAGAAAGAACTTATATTGGAAAGATCTGATAATTTATAAGGGATCTTTTAAACATAAAATTAATTTTTTAGCATGCGTTAGTAAGATCCCGCAGATCCTGCATTCTTATTGTTGTTCCAGATAATCTCCTGTCTGATTTTAGATTACTTGTTTCACTTAGATTTCTTGAAATTATTTCTGTTCTACTTTTTTCGAATTCCATGTAAAAAAAATCATACTTATAAAATTATTACAGAATTTTTCTTAAAAATAAATTTTTTCTAAATAAAATGGACGCCTTTAATGAGTTAAAAAATGCTAGCATTTGTTTATCTCTTACTCCATATATAAAAATGTATACATATATATATAATGTGTGCGTGTGCGCGCGCGCGCGTATGTGTATGTATATTATATATGCAAAAATATAATATCAGACAGATATATAAGATATCCCATAATTCATCTTACGGATTTCATGGACAGGTAGAAAGGACTTAAACTGAGATGGAAAGCCCTGTACCATTTTACAATTTTCGCAATAGTTAACGATATATTAATGTCTAAATATTACTGAATACGCGCGTCTGACAAACGCGACTGACAAATGCCCTGTGCTGTGCACACCGCCGCGAGCCTCTAAACGTCATGACGGCGTGTTTGCCGTTGCCAGGCTATCACCGCTCCTCACAGCTCGCACGCCGAGCTACCAATAAGCGTACACTCGGTAATAGTATCTAAGTATTAGTAGGCCGGGCGGATGCGCGTATTCGGTAATCTTTAGACATTAAATCTTGTTAACTATTGCAAAAATTGTAAAACGATACAAGACTTTCCGTTTCAGCTTAGTCCGCTCTATCTGTCCACGAAATTCATCAGGTGAATCATGGGACACCCTATACAAAGTGAGGAAAAAATTCTGGACAGGTGAAATATCTCGAAAATAAAGCATTTTCAAGAAAAAATATTTTATTATAAAAGTTGTATTATTATTAATTTTATGTGCGTGTAAAAATGAAAATAAGTGAAATAACCTTCAATGGCCTTGATCTTAACAAGGTTGTAACTTTCAAGCCTTGTACTTTTTTAAGTTAACTCGAGAAGTACTTAGTAAAAATAAATTTTTGTGTGGTGCTTTGAAAAATTTTTGACACCAGCTATCAAATTCTGAAATTAAAAATAGGATATTTTATTTAAAAAAAATAAATATGATCTTAACCTGATCTGGGTGACGCTACTCAAGGTGAATTAAATTGATCATTTTCAATCTTACAACTTTTGTATGAAACATTTTTCTTAAAAATGCCTTATTTTTGAGGTAAATACACTCACATTCAAAAAAAGTGGGCTACTAAACTTTTAGCAAATATTTTTAATATTTTTGAATAACGATAACTGAGCGAAAAATCATCGTACCTCCCTACCCCAGAAATGAAGATGTGGCAAACCTCAAAATTTTTACAAAATTTGATAAGTTCCACGGCACGAATTAAAAATTGTGCTCAATTTACAGCTTTCGAAAGAGTGAATCTTTACCTTTAATTGGCTTTTTTTCGACCTCTATATGATTTTTTTCACTAAGTTGTTTAACGTTGAAGTAAAAATAACTTTTTACTTTAACGTTGAATAACTCGGTGAAAACGATGGTACAGAGATAAAAGAAAAGCAAATTAAAGGTAAAGATTCACTCTTTCGAAAGCTATAAACTGCATTTATGCACAATTTTTAGTTTGCGCCGTCGAACTTCTTAAATTTTGTAAAAAATTTTGAGGTTTATCGCATCTTCATTTATGTTTGTGTAACTTTACAAAATATTAGTAAGACCGGTTTTAGAAGTACCTACTCATCTGAAAAGTAGAAATTTCAAGTTTAAAACGTTTTTTTAAACATCTCGGGGAGGGGTACGATGATTTTTCGCCGAGTTATCGCTATTCAAAAATATTGAAAATATTGGCTAAAAGTTTAGTGGCTCACTTTTTTTGATTTGAGTGTATTTTACTGGTACGGACTTTTTCCTCACCTCATATATATACACAAAGAACATACATCAATGATATATCTACATCTTTGAAAGAACTTTTACTATAAATCAATATAATTTGTTATAATATTACAGAACACTTTTTCTTTTTCAAAGAAATGAATTTATTGTGTGTATGTTGCATTTCATTACCTTTAATGCCCTTGTATCATGCTATGTTAGATTTATCAAACAACTTCTCAGATAGTTATGTTTTCGTGCCATAAACAAATCAAATATATTTGATTCGCAAAAATCGATTTAACAGATGTATTCTTTTTTATTCTATTATCTACGTATAATTTTTGAAATTTTATTTTTAACATTTATCTTGCTTAGTTCTATATCGGTGTCGTTAATAATATTATTTATCGCCATTGTTAAGTAAAAAAATAAATAGTATAATTAATCACGCTTTGAGGCTCTCTCTTCTCACGAATATTATCTTTAATTATATCAGAAGCTTTGCGGATTATTTTTAAGCTTTAAAGCTTTTAAAGGCTTTAAAAATGAACAAACAAAAAAACTACGACAGAAAAGATGAACGAACAGAAAGTTATTAACATTAAAAATTGAATTAGATATGTAATACCCAATGTGTCATTTCCGTAACAAAACATGTTTTAGTGTTAAAACCGATTAATTTCTTTACATTATTTACCATTTAAAAAGGATTAACTAAATCGGCACTGCCTTACTATTTGTTCGTTCAAAAAATATAATATATGTATTTGTACGTTGATAAAGGAAAGCATTAAACACGAAATAATTTTTTTTTTCGTACGCAAAATAGGTATAAACTATTAAGTACTTATAAGGTAATAAAATAATGAGACCTAACTTTCTAACTAGATACTGCAGAACTCCATTTATCACAATCATATTATGAGAGAAAATTTTTTAAATTAAACATTTACTAAAAATCTTGCAAAAAATCTTACAAATTTCTTTTACTTTCATAATTAATAATCTGAATATGAAAATATTGTAAACAAATAATCTTAATCATTAAGAATGTAAATTTTAAGATTAAAAAAATATTTTTTTATTTGTTCTTTTAAAATAAAAAAATACTAGTTACGTATTTTATAATAGTAAAATTTGCATAACCCATTAATAGTAGATGAAATAGTTGTTTTTTATACGAATAATTATATATTTTATACATATATGTATATGTTTTATTATATATATAAAATATATAATTATAGATTACAATAAGGTTATTTTAAAATATATGCATGTCTGACTTTGATGATTATATGTACCATATATCGATACGCTCTTCTCTTATTTGAAGTAATGTATGAAAACATTTATAATATTAGGGAGAGAGGAAAATTATATATTATAAGAAATTTTATTACTTTTCTTAGATTATAACCAATAATAAGTAAAGTCTTAGCTTTAGATGTAATAAACGGAGTTTTATCAAGAATTCTGTTATCGTGTCAGATCCATATATAAAATGTTTGCAATAAATATGTACAAAAATATACGCTCGCGAATAATAATTACAACTCTTTCAGCATTAATTAATGAAGTACAAAGTATTGCATCGCTCATCGTTCTCACGAATGCGATACAATTCTGATGGCTCTCGCGATAGAGACGACGGAATGCATCGTTGTCGTCTACGACGCACGTCTATAACGATCATTTGTATATTACTTATAGCGTGAACTTAAAATCTAGAAATATGCACATGAAAAATCGAACGGTATATCGCACTCTCAGAGGTCACTGCAAAAGAGCATTATATTTCAGAGAAAATTAGATAAAAATTAGGTAAAATTAAGTCGTTATTAGAACAAGTGTGATTTATCACGAGTTCAGATTTTTTTCGAGGAATATTTTTCATAGAAATAATTTGTCATAGTTGTTCAAAGGCAAATGACACATGAAATGTGTGAAATTTGTATCATTTGTAAATTATCAATTTAACAATATTCATAATGCTTAAATCAATTTATAATAGATTGCAATATTATATAATTATGGAATTATTTTATTTTGGATTATTATGTAACTAGAAAAAAACTTTACAATATGACAACAGTACGATCATAAATTTTAAATTAACATGCACTTTAACAATTAAGTTTTAAATAACACAAAATTCTCAAAATTTTTTATACAGATTAAATCTTCAAATCTTTCCAAGATTTCTTTTAGATTCTCAAAGTATTCATTTGCTTTTGTTCTTTGTCGCAATCGTATACTTAGTTGCGTTACGTTCTCCTAATTTTAAGCATATGCAAATTAGGGTGCCATGGCACTTTTCTGAAGGTCGACGCTCTTGTCTCCTCTTCAAGCGATAGATTATCTTCATTGGTCTCGTCTATTGATGCTCGTATAAGATCGATGCCGGTGCTGCTGAATATTCGCCGGTGTCGCATCGCGTCCATTCGAATACTGGCATTCCATTTTCCGGGATCACTCAGTACTCGACGATGTTTCCTCTGGCAGCTGCGGTGACGGTGATGATAATGATGGTGGTGGCGGTGACGATGCTGTTCGGACATTAACGATGCGTCGCAATCCAGACTCGGTAGGCGTACGGGAAAAATGGGATTCGGATCCAGGTATAGCCAGCTCGCACTATCCACATAAGGGAAAAAATGCACTGCGTCCAACGGCAGCGAATTTGAACGTAGTAGTTGCTTGTAAGCGTATTCGTTATCCATCGGCATTGATCTCCCGGGATTGTAAGGTTCTTGCAAGCCAGAATGCAGTCTATTGACATGATATGTTTTATAAATGAACATAAAACACATTAAGTATATCAAAGAATATTGATTTTTATCAAAAAAATTACACAGATTACACAAAAAAAATTACATACATTAAGATTATTCGTGTAATATATAAAAAGATCATACTTATAGGTGTAAAATTATTATTTAAATTATTTATTTTTAAACTTTAGTGTTACTTTTTTCTATTTAAATTAAGATAATATACTCATGAATTGAAAATAAAATTTCTTGAAATTAAAACTATGTATTGTACTAAGAAAACACTTGCTTGTACAATTACATGAAATTGATCGTTTCAATACAGAAATATAATAGCAATTAAAAGCTGCATTTTTTATATCTATCGTCAGTGTTGCGCTTAGATAATTAAAAATTATCTAAATATTGATAAGATAAATGACACAAAAATGTATTTTAGACAAGATGAAGATGATTAGTTTTACATTAACCTAGATGAAATTAAAAAAATTTTTATCTAGATAATTTTTAAGATGATTTTGTTTTTAAGTAACTATTAGGTAGTAAAACGATTTAGGATACAAAATATATATTCATATTTTTATAAATATTTTATAAAAGTTTTTTAAATATATCATCTGATAAATGGTTATGCAGCCTATACGGCTGCAATGACTAGTCAAGAACCTTAATCATTGTTGATTCTACTGTTCCAACGAACCTGCATGAAAGTCGGTGTGAGATTCCACGTTGTCAGTTGAGAGGATGTTCCCCCCGTGGCGTTCTGTAGCATTTGTTCCATGCCTCCAGTAGCAACACGCAGCTATGAAACCTGTAGAAAATTAGAAGAGGCAGTCCAATCCTGGACAGTACACCCCAGACCAGCACGCCGAAGAACCGAAGCTGTAGCTCCTGCGATAGCCAATTCTGCGTGATTACGGTGTCAAAGGCCCAGAGTACGGCATTGCTGAATAGTAAGAAGGTGATCACTTGGCGACCAGGTTTTGCCAGCATTTGGAAGCGTGTTATGCAGGAACGTCGTGAGGTTTCGGCGATCAGCGTGCTCTGCGCGAAGCACTGTACCAACTGCAGAATTGACATTGACAGCAGCATGATATGCCTAGCCCGTGTGTCCTCTGTCTCATCGTGGTCTAACATGGCCAGTGAACAAGCGCACACTACGATGGTGAAGACGGAGTAGAGTTGTACCCCGAAGAGCGACACGTTTAACAGAAGGCTGTCCAGGGCGGCAGGCGCTCTCGTCACTACCGAAATTTGACGCACCTGCACGAGGCCACTAACTGTCATCAGACTACTCAGTGTCAGTATGCCGATCAGAGTACCGCATGTAAGCCACGACAAGGTGGCAGAGGGAAAGTTCTCATCCTCTCGCACGACGAGAAAGATGAGAATCACCACGATACCAGCTACCATACAGAGAATACCCAGAAAAAGGCCCTTGCTAGAGCCATCGCAACCTACTCTGGTGTGACTATTTAAGTCCTTGCTGCTGTGGAATTTTTGTTTAATCAATCTACTCCTACCGACGTTTTGACCCATCACGAAGGTCACCGCCGCGGCGATCAAGCTGAAAGGAGAATAATATGAGAGTTTCTTTTAGGAAATAAGACTTTCATGAAAAAAAAACTAAAAAAATCTACAAATTTCATATTAAAATTTAAATTTTTGATTAAATTTTAATATCCTAGAAAACCTGAAATTTTCAAGCAATTTCTTTTTTATCGAAAATTTTGGGAATTTTATTTTTAAATTTAATGTTGCTTTTTAAAAATATTGTTTCTTTTGAAATTATTAATAATAATGAGACTCAATAATTAAAAACAATAGAAATTAAATAGGCTACGAGTCTAAGCTAGAATGTGAGATGCTAATTTAATATAAACAAAATGTAAAATACAAAAATTACAAACATTTCTACCCTCATTGGGTCATCATGTAAACAACATTTAAACATATAAAGTACGGTTACATATAAGAATCAGATTATTTTGTATATACAGTTAAAAATAAAAAGTTTAATAGAATCTCTTAATTACATAGAATTTACATATCTAGCGCACGTCATTTTTTGAAAAAAGAAGAGTTCCTCTTGTTATCCTGTGATTTTTTAAATCTATGTGTGTCACACCTATTAATACTATTTTCTCATATCCATTTTCAAAAGTGGATAGACGATTTTTTTTAACTAAAAAAGCTAAATATATTATATATTTAATTATATCATTTAACTATGATATTTATTATCATACCTTTTTAAAATAACGAGAGGTACTCTCAATGTGTTCATGGTATTGGAATTAAAGATTAAAAATCTCCCTGCTCATCACAATGTCAAGTTATGATATATGCTAAACCGTGTAATAATTTAATAATTTAGTGTATGTTACAAATAAAGATAAAGATAAAAATCTATATCTGTTTGGAAGGGGAAAGAATCTGAAATAGAGAAAGGAAAGGATATAGATAGGCATATTCTCTATATCTTCTATTCCCTGTATATTACCATGAAAAGTAACTGATATATTATTAATTAAAGGTGTCAGTACAAAGTAAACATACATAAAGTGTATGTAACTTTCGGCCGACTTTCGAATCGCCTCCACCTTCCGCTGTCCCCCTCACCTCACCGCCACGCGCGCAGATCAAATGTCGCTCGGGCGTCGTGCGGCATTTGGACCGCACGCGGTGAAGCACCTGTCGGTGCTTGTTCCACTACTAAGCAGAAAAACTCGCGCCAAGCCAGCAGCGATCTTATTCCGCTTATATTATTATATATAATACTTGTCTTGTATTTTCCAAGTATTATATATAATACCTTTCTTGTGGCAATTATAGAGTGATGAAAATGAAACTTTAAAAATATTTCTGAACAAGTTGTTTCTTTTGATTATTTTTTCTTAATGATGCATAAATGCCAACAATCGGTTAATAATAAATATGACATATACATCCGCGTAAAATTTTAATCAAGGTGGCTAATATTTAATATAATACGTACCTAAATTGTACAATAAAAGGATATAAGAAAGGCATGCTTGAAGTCCACAGTTGTCCCAAGGTATTAGTATTCAAGCATTCTTGTAGCGCAATTACTTGTGAGATCTGCTCGTTAGAAACAGGTTGATAGGGCTTGAAAATGCTTGATTTTATTGTAGAATCGTCTGAAATAAGGTGATAATTTCAATTATAGGTCACCCAACAAATGAAAATAATTTGAAATGGATAAAAATTAATTTTATTTTGACATTTCCGAATTTGCGCTTTTGAGTTTTTGTAATTTATTTTAATCTAAAAGCAATACGAATATGAATACCATTCAAATTCAACATAAATGAATAGCACATTTTGTACTTCTATTTATTTATAATAAGTTTAAAAATTTGATTCATAATTATGGGTCAAGTATATATGTATATTAGTATTAAATATACAAATTAGTTTGATCCGTTTTTTGTGTTCAAAAATGCATTTATTTCAAAACAAAATGAATGAGCAGATTAATTAAAGTATTGTTCATCGCTGGCTACTACTTTTTCCCATCTCTCAGACAATTTTCAAATTCCATCTCGAAAAAATGACTCGTCTTTGGAGGCGATCATATTTTGGAAAACGGACCGAATTAATTTGTATTTCCAATATATTACTAACTAAGAGTAATATTGCATAATTACTTTTGAAACTTATTCGCTAAAGTAATAAAAATAAAATCTATACCTATAAGATCTCGCGATTGTCTTGTCAAAGATCCAGGGAATCCTCGAAGACTCAAGGGAGATACGGATGTTTGCTGTTCGTGTTGTGCCAAGTGTACAAAGTAAGTCCATTCTTGTGCGGTATCCCAAATCACCAAACGAACCCAGACTGCGATATTTGTAGCTGCAAGATGGGTGAAGCCAAATCTGGCTACAAGACCGAAGCGTTCTACGAGTACCTAAAAAACAAAACGATATCAAGTAAAGATTATATCAAGTAAAGATTTATTCTCTTTTGAATGGAAATTATTATATTGATTTGAAATTTTGAAACGATAAAACAAGCAAATATTCATATAAAGGACTAAACAAGCAAGAATAATAATAAAGAAAATGCAGCTGTTTATTTATCATACTCTGACCAACACTTTCTTTTCATTTTATATAATAAAAGTAGTTGTCAAGTGATACTCATCGATTTAGATTAGGTTAAGTTTTCGTGATAAAATTGAGCAATACAAATTCTTTTATATTCTTTCAAAAAATACGATAGAAATGATTAGAAAATATAAAAGAAGGTCGTCTAAGGGTACAAATGTATCTGACTCATGGTATCCCGGGCATGGAGTACCATGGGCCATTTTTAAAAATTTCTTTTTCGATTTTTATTTAAAAAACAAATCAAAATTTATGAAAAATGCTCAATAAATCTTAAAATATAATATAACACATCACTGATTAAGACCCGGTCCTGACATAATAGATGGCGCACTAATAACAAATCTATATGATTTTTAGAAAGTACTAAATTTTCAAAAATACGTGTCAAAATTTTAGTTCAATCGGATCTTTACTTTACAAGTTACAGTGGTTTAAGTGACGCTACTTTTGTCGAATTTGAGCGACCAGAGCGTTCAGTATCATTTGTGTTTTTACGACCGCGTTTAAAGTCAGCATACCATCTCTTAACTGTTGTTTCCGACGGAGCAGAGTCTGAATAATACTTATCAAGCCATTGCTTTGCTTGAACGGTATTTTTTCCCATCAGGAAGCAATGCTTTATCAACACACGAAATTCAGATTTTTCCATTGTTTTGAAAAATGCAAAAGTAGTGTCACTTAAACCACTGTAACTTGTAAAGTAAAGGTCCGATTGAGCTAAAATTTTGACACGTATGTTTGAAGGTTTAGTACTTTCTAAAAATCATATGGATTTTAAAGTCACTAGATTAAAGTGACTTTAATGGATTTGTTATTAGTGCGCCATCTATTATGTCAGGCCCGGGACTTATTTAGTGATGTGTTACATTATCCCTTAATACAAAAAATTGAGACCAAAAATCTTACATTTTAATGCATTTTTTACTGTTTAAATTTTTGTGATGCATGGTGCCCCGGTCTCCCCTAACTATAAATTTAAAATATTAATTTAAATATAATACATATAACATATTTACGTAAGTTTTAATCTTTCAAAATCCTTTGTTTAAATTCGAACGCGATATATGATCGTGTTAGTGGTACGTAGCTGTCGACGCATCAGAGCACAACGAAGAAACGCGTTCACGCGTTTGTCTAGCCACGAGTTTGGCACTGGCTGTAATGTAATTAACGTAAGACTAATGCTTGCCTGCGAGTTTACAAAGAGAAAGTGCATCTGCAAGAAGGTGAACAAGCCGTGCAGCACCGGATGCACGAAGATGACGTCGGTCAAGCACTCGGCACCTTGCATCATCGAGTGCATCGCCATTTCTAAACCGTTGAAGACCAGCGTTGCTAGACCGAACACTAAAACATATACGACAAATAAAATTTATTTTATAATTTTCTAATGCAAAATCTAACCGATTTCTTAAATCTTAATCCATTAAGAATCCTAAATAAATTAAAAATTATATTTGTAACAAACACTAAATTAAAATTTCTATTAAAGATTAAAGTTAGAGTTCCATGATAAATAAAAGTACTAAATAATTTAGAAACTATTCATTATTCTTTAAGTGGATTAACGCTATCTCTTACAAAGCGCGCCGACTCGTATATAAAAACTGGTTGGTGCCGTTCTAGCTCTGGAGATGTGTGCCCGTTTTAATGATCCGAATCTGGTAAGTGATGCGCCACCGAGTTCCGCGTCTCCGAGTCCGTTACCACCTCGACTTAAGCTACCACAGCTGTCAACCAGCACCCATATGTAAATGCCAATGATGACTGCGATGCTGCCCACGTAAAGATACATGAGGAATACACCCTGAAAAACACACAGTTATGTAACTACTTCGTAGTGAAATGTACCCGTTATGCAAAACACGAATGCTAGGAAAATGATTTCGAGTATCTTTAAATGGAGACCCGCGCGAAAAAGGCCATTTAAACTGATAAACGTAGCAAACTGGTTATCTTGAAACTCGTACCGATGCGTCCCATTTTATTTACGTTTCTTCCTGATCTATAATTTACGTGACTGAATCTTTGTAATCTCGTATAGCGTGCACAAACTCC
The DNA here is from genome assembly GCF_001594065.2 of Cyphomyrmex costatus. Taxonomy (NCBI): domain Eukaryota; kingdom Metazoa; phylum Arthropoda; class Insecta; order Hymenoptera; family Formicidae; genus Cyphomyrmex; species Cyphomyrmex costatus. The sequence goes on along the minus strand of NW_017275499.1, from coordinate 359,654 downwards.
GCAATTATAAACGCTTCCTAGATCGTTCAGTAGATTATTTGACATAGTTCCAATATTAGGTATATATAATATGTTGAACCGCTACGCGGTTTTAATCCTGATAAATTCTGTTATGTATACGTATAATAGTTCTAATACCGACGGTATTCTCAGTACATAATACATAATTGTCTCTTATTTTTTGCATTAAAAATGTTTTCAGAGATTAAAGCGGGGATGTGATTTTCAAGATTGTGTTCTTTAAAATTATACAAATAAAAGATTATATTAATTTTTTTAACTGTTAGTAAATCTAAATAAAATATAACTATGTTATAGTAAAATAGAAAATTTTGTTAATTCAGCTTTGGATTAAATCAATTTAAATGATGTTGCAAGTTTTATCAAATAATTGCATCGTAATACTTTCAAAACGATATAGATAATCTCTTTGAATGTTTCTAATGAAGTCCACTTTCTATTGAACTGTGGATATTGTTATGTGATAAAAGAAAAAATATATATATATATATAAACGAGCAATTAATTATTCATTGCAATGGGATTTTAACTAATTTTTCGTAGGAGTCCTGAATCGATGAGTTTTTAGTTCAAGGCTATCCAATCGACACTCGGACTTTCCCCAGATTATGTGAAGTAACGGTACGATAAATCCAAGTCCGACATCACGAACGTTACTTTCGAGACTTTGATGCGTTGCATGTTATCCCAGAGTATATTCGCTTTCTTGGCAAATGCGGTATCCGCGATAAGATGACTTATTTATGAGATTCGGTCGAATAAGTTCGATCATTTGTACCTGTAAGCTGAGCAAAGGCACAGGCGTATCCATGACCTCGGCCAAGCACACCGCCAACGTTAACACGACAATCAACTCGCCATATACGTTGGAGAGAACCACCCATAATTGCGAGCTGTGGTACAAAATAAAAGTTCAAGACTTTAATAAAATTAAATTTTTTTTTAGAATTATGTAAGGTCGAGAGAGAGAGAGAGATATATATATATTGTATTCAATATCGTCCAATTAATGTTCGGAAATATTTCCTATTTTGAATCTGATTATCAGTTTTCAATGTTGGATTTATTATCAGCAAAACTAGAAATGCTTAGGCAGACTACGTGTATATTGAGTTTGCTAAGGTAGGAATGTAGTTAAATTTTATTATCTATTTATACCATATAAGATCATCGCTACATTTTATTCTGATAGATTTTGGATCAACTTGAAAATGAAGGTAAAATAAGAGTAGAGAAGGGAATTAAATGTAAAAATAATATTTAGTATATGAGCCGTTCGCTATAAGAACCACTTAAGTCGAAAAAAGTTTATTTTATGTGTTTAATCACAATTTTTTAACATCCTTTTTGTATGGAAACCTGAAAAAACACGAAAACTTCAAAAAATGATTTTTATTATATGTATACCGTAGCCAAAAAAATATTTATCAAAATTAAAAATAATGGGGCGTTTCTATTGCTAAAACTATGATATTTTGAGCTGTAAAACTGCTACAAATTTTGTCGATCGCAGAAAAAACCACTTAAGTCATTTTGATATATAGCCAATTAAAATGAAAAATTCATTTTTATCAACAATTTTAATAAAAAAATCATAATTTGTGAACATATGGAGAAAAAAATCCGAAAAAAATCAAGTAAGTGTACTGAGATGTATACCGTAGCCAAAAAAATATTTATCAAAATTAAAAATAATGGGGCGTTTCTATTGCTAAAACTATGATATTTTGAGCTGTAAAACTGCTACAAATTTTGTCGATCGCAGAAAAAACCACTTGAGTAATTTTTAAATAATTAAAGATATTGAAACAAAAATAGCAACTTAATATTCTTTCTATGCTAATAGCTTACTACAAGATAGTTATATTTCTGTAGAAAATAATGAAAAAATTCAGTTGCTAATATTTAATAAGATATGCAACTGAACAGAAAAAATAAACTTAAATCGACTTAAGTGATTCTTATAGCGAACGGCTCATATATAAAATACAACACGTTTTTCAATAAATAAATCTCTATAGATGATATATGTATAGTAAGATGAAAATATAATAGATTTTACTACGGTTCCGAATGATCTAGTAGATCTTCGGGCGATCGTGCCCTCGCTAGGATTCTGGAAACCAAGGATCTTGTGGGTGGCGCCGAGGTGGATGCCTGCGCGGATGCATGGTCTTCCTTGTCCTTGTTCTTGTCACCCCTACTGGGGCCACCATTCGGCGCGCCCTCCACGGTGCCACCTGTTGTACTTCCGGTTTCGTTTAGGCTGTCCTTATCGTGCTGCTCATTGTTTACTGTGGAAAGATAAGAGAGAGAAACATAAGAAATATTCGGCTTCTACGCAGCAACCGGAAAAGTGGAACCTCGCTTCTTCTTGCTACTTTCTTTCTTTGGCCTGCCGGGTCGCCGGAGAAATGTGTGTAACTTTCGCTGAAAGAATTTATACTATATACTAGTCTATTTCTGCGGCGTGGTCAGTGCCTGCGGCATTAAATAGTCACGGATTTGTACATCTCCCTTACTCGTAAATTATTAAGGATTATCAAAAAAAATCATCACGTTTGGCACCTGTTACTCCAATTTGTATATTGATCTCGAAACGAGAAAGTCGCACTATATAAAATGTAGAATATAATAATATAATGAATCTCTCATTGATGTATTTATATATGCTAATGCAATACTAAAAGTCCGAATCGCTCCGAATCATACTGCATGAATTTTAAGAGATTGAATCGAAAATTTCCATAACTCCAATTTAATTATTATAATTAATCTTTTTCATTCATGGTATTGTATCATACCATAATTACAGATTATACTTCTTGATCTTTTTTTAATTCGAATTTATCAATCACGGATTGTTGTATGATATAACAGTTATTATCGAATGATAAAATGACGCATACAAATGAGATAATGTTACTCAATTAATTCATGAGTACGAGAAAATTTGCATCTGTCAAGCGAGCGATTACTCATTTAATCTTATCTGTATGTAGAACGATTTTTCCTGTATAGTTGTATTTTTTATTCACTTTTTATCACAAATAGATGGGCGATTAAACGTGACACGCATGCAAAGGGAAACGCTTTTGAAATAATTAAGACAGCTAGCGCGTGCGATGTTATGTAGTTAGAGCTACACAATAATGATAGCTTCCATTGCGTCCTGTCTGCCAGAACGTACGTGGCTTCTTCGAGTAAAAGTTCGGCTCTCCGGCGCGTTAAATAACTGACAATTATCGTGAGTGTAATGCCATGTAATTAATGACGGCGAAACCAGTAAATTCACCATCATGCGCGGTTTTATTATATATGTAGTTATTTATATATTATATATATATGTTTTATTTATATATTATATATATATATATTATTATATATATAGTTATTTATAATAATTCTTAAATATATATTATTTCACGAAATACTAACTTAATTTCACGTCGCGATTGCGACACATTTTAGGTATTTAACACGTTCACACCAGTGACCCACGCTGGACTTTCCAAGTTCACGCAATTCTGTATAAAAATAATTTTTCTAGTTTTTAGTGAAATATATTACAAAATATAAATTTTACTTAACAAATGGAATAAATACAAAAGTATTGTAACTTATCACCACCGGTAAGTCACCTCACAGCGTTGTGAACAAATCACCTAAAATTGACGCTTCACGTAACATTGATCCGACAATCAATTATTTAATTAAAAAAATATAGGATATAACGATTTCATTGCATGCCATAATTATTTTCTTTATCTAATTTTAATTGCAATTTGTTAGTTAAAGCGTACAGTCTCATGATTAATACATATAATACATTTTCAGACACGTACAGAGATACATACATTTTTTTAGACAAATCAAAAAGCTTTGAACGATAAGATTAAAAGGTATCAGACACTTAATAACAGCAGCATTATTTTTATTAGCTTTATTTTTTCCTAATTATTACTTGTTCCATTCGTTAATGATGTCAAATCTGCTAGGGAATGTAATTATTTCAGTGAGAGTGGAATAATGTTTAAATTATTGCTGTAGACTTTTATACTATGATTTTTTTCTAGTAAATATCTTTTTAATGCTATCGATGAATAATGACCAAATTTGTTGATTATAAATAACAAATGCTGCTGTTGCAATTTAATATTTCAGGTGCACGATAAAAAATAATATAATATTTCGAAATAGCTGTTAAATTGAGCTTTCAATTATAGCTTCGATTTTTCTTCTACCTTCCGTCGTTTCAAAAGTACATATGATATTTCGTGTACTAATTCTTGCGATAGATATTTAATGAACCTCAAAGAATTATGAGATTTTCTATAATGTTAAAGGGTTCGCTTCCATATAATGAATCGCTTAATAAGGCAATTGAATATTGAGGCTGAATTCTAAGCGAGTAATGCATTTGATAGCCTATTTGCATGGCGATCGACATTCGCATAAGATAGTGATCCGCAACGAACAGGATATAACAATTAAAAAATTATATCATAAAAATGGAAAGGTAAGCTATGTTCAAAAAAGATCCTCAATCAAAAATTTAAACCTTTTTATATCTATAATAATAATACATTACCATAAAGAATAACTGATATATTATTAATTAAAAATGCTAATTCAAAAGTGAACATACATAAACAAGGTTGTCGCAAATTTTTTATCCTAAAATTCCCTGATATTTCCCTGACGAGTCTCCCGATAGAGCGCATAAGTGGCGGTTGTACTCGAAACTAGTTAATAAGCTTTTCGATTCATTCCGTTACTTCCGCGAACGCAAGTCCAGCAGAATGCATACACATGGCACATTTGACGCATTACATTCGTAAAAAAGATCATCATTACTTTAATCTACCTCTCCCTCTCCTCCCTGCCTCTAGGCTGATGCTGCGTCTTTATTGCACGCAGAATTCTCGATCGTGCGTAATGCAAATTACACCGAGAAAGTCACGAGTCAAGAGTCAACGCATGCGACAGCTGGCTAAAAGCGTCGCTCGTCGCGCGATTAACGAGCTTGAAGATCATCGTGCATTCCGGAACAGAGACATGTGTTTGATTCGAGAATGACGCGATGATGATGGTGCACTGGTGTGAGCTACTACAAAGGACATCAAAAGAGATTGAAGAGGTGAAAGGTACAAAAGGCAGTGCGAGTACTTGGACGCAATAATGTTTCGCAATGGATTTTTTTACAAAAGCTTTGTCCGCTTAATGACGATACCATACATACTTATAGAGGAATGTTTTCACACATTTTATGTAAGTATTATAAAATTTGGTAATTGTTCACTTTAGAGCTCCGATGACCTTGACCTTCACATATATTGTCAAGGTCATGATTCTGAGCAACTTTGCCTTAACAACTAGGTGGCGGACTTTTATAATTTTTCAGATATTCAGACTTAATAATCTGGACTATTGTATACTATCAATTGTTGATACTATGCGTATTCAATAGTCCAGACTATTCGATAGTTAGACTTCGTAAAGTGTACGCGTGAATCCACTACTGTATTCACGCGTACACTTTACAACATAAAGCGACATGGAAGTTGCGGGCTCATTCGCAGAAGAAGAGATGGAGTAAGAGTTGTTTCGCATGAATACAGTAGGGTTTCACTAACCCGTGTGAAGCTGGCCCCCTCGATATTAAAAAATCGATTTTTTTCTTTATGCATTCGTTTGCTCATCGTTTGCTCACGAATGCTCAGTTGGAATTTTCGTTTGCTCGCCCTTAGTTCAAAAGATATACGAAAATTATGTTTTGGGGTGCCAACTTCACCCTAGCCCCCCAATATTAAAAAATCGATATTTTTCTTCATGCATTCGTTTGCTCATCGTTTGCTCATGAATGCTCAGCTGGAATTTTCGTTTGCTCACTCTTAGTTCAAAAGATATACGAAAATTATGTTTTGGGGGGCCAACTTCACCCTAGCCCCACCAATATTAAAAAATCGGCCTACGGTCCACCCCCTTGCCCCCCCCC